>NC_047675.1:41960363-42255363 GCF_011762505.2 Arvicanthis niloticus | reverse complement strand
TTCCTGACAGCTATTAATTGAGCATCTGTTCTTTCTTGTATTCTAAATCTAATTCAGAGACGGTCTCTCTATAAACAAGGGACAGTGGTGAAGGTGGCTCAGTGGTTAAGAGCACTGGCTGTTCTTGCAGAGGACCAGGCTTTGGTTCTCGGCATCCAAGGGATAATTCACAAGCATCTTTAACCCTAGTTCTAGGGAATCTGGTGCCCTCTTCTGGCCTCAGCAAGAACTGCATGCACATGGTATACATACATACACGCAGGCAAACACTCACATTAATAAAAATAATAATAAAGATTATCATTAAAAACAGCCCTAAGGTGGAGAGCACCTGAAGAATGATGCTCAATGCTTTTCTCTGGGCTGCACTTACAAGCACACATGCACACATGTACAATTACCCGCTGAGATGGATCAGAAAGGAAACATATGTATCACCACCAAACTTAGTTCTTAGTAGTGAAACCTCACCTGCCCACTGGCTTAGAAGATGACAGACCTTTAATTGGCCTATACTAACAAACTGACAGCAAGACAGACTTCAATCTACGTACTCTCCTGATTCGCCTGCATTTTTTGAGCAATAAATTGCTAGTCAATAAACCTCCTGTAGCTTCCATGGTAAATGCCAACGAGGGCCTCCACATTCCATATAGATTTAATCACACATTTACTGTTCGTGTAATTTTGAATTAATTACATGCCAGGCAGATTTATGTTCTATATACTTAATAAACCTCATA
The DNA here is from genome assembly GCF_011762505.2 of Arvicanthis niloticus. Classification (NCBI taxonomy): domain Eukaryota; kingdom Metazoa; phylum Chordata; class Mammalia; order Rodentia; family Muridae; genus Arvicanthis; species Arvicanthis niloticus. The sequence goes on along the minus strand of NC_047675.1, from coordinate 42,254,620 downwards.
AGTGCCCTTTTAGCAATCAGCTGGTATTTAGGCCTTGCTCTGTTTTTAAAAAACAATGCTTCACACGGCTGGTTCTTGCTGTTCTTTCCATATGCTCAGGTGTGGGTAAAATTAGACACGCCAGATGTTGTAGGTGAGTAACGACGGAGTGGCTGGTGGATAGCTGGCTTTGGGTGCAGGATGAAGACGTGGGTGAGCTTCGGATTGGACTCCTGAAAGCCAGATCTTCTGCCTTGCCAGTAGCTTGGCTTGTGGCCATTTGTCTGGGATGATGGTGTGGCTGGAACCTAATATTATGTCAGCACCCACAGTGTGTGCTTTGTCCTTACTGCTCCCAGGTGGTTGGTATCCTGACAGTCACACTGTTTTACCCAAAGGTTCTGCTCCCTGTTTCTTTCTCAGGGTGACCTTTGCTCTATCCTCTGTGGGAAGCTGTATTTCATCATTCATTCATTCATTCATTCATTCATCTTGGGTAGACAAGTGTTTTAGCTCTAAGCTAGTATCCCCAGCTCTCTACTTTTTATTGGGAGGTAGAAGTTCACAAAGTTGTCCAGGCTGGTTTTGAACTCACTCTGTAGGTCAGGCAGACTTTGAACTCAAGATCTTCTTGTCTCAGCTTACTGAGTTGCTGGGATAATAGATCTAACTGTACCACGGGGTCTTGCTTTGGAGTCTTCTGACTGGCATACTAGGTTAAATTAAATGCCCAGGCCTGTTTTTCAGTGCTTCTAGCTATAAGTCCCTGGGATGTCTACCTGAGTTTTCTAGGCAGGGGACAGGTCTAGAAGAGCTTAGGCACTTGCTGGGGTGACTTGCAGGGAGGAGCTGGGGTCGAGACTAGGCCAGATGGTTCTTGCTTACTGTACCCTCTGAAACATTATCTCTGTGGCAGAACACAGTGGTCACCCTCCACCCCACCCCACCCCCTGCTTTAACTGTGGCTTCACTTTCTGTGGCTTCAATTACCCGTGGGCAACCACAGTCTGAAAATGTTAAATGGAAAATTCCAGAAATAAACAATTCATAACTTTTAAATTGTGTGCTGTTCTGAGGGCTATGATGAAATCTCACACCATCCCACGTCATCCCACTCAGGATTGAATTTGTTCTTTGTCTGGTACGGCTGAAATATATAGATCTTATACATACAAGGAAATAAAGTCCATGGTGACGTAACTTAAAAATGAAATAGGGATGACCTATTTTAGGACTAGTCACTGTGGCTAATCTCTGTGCTTAATTTGTAGATGGAACTTTATCTTAGATATTATTTATAGAAAGACTCTCTCTCTCTCTCTCTCTCTCTCTCTCTCTCTCTCTCTCTCTTTCTCTCTCTCTGTGTGTGTGTGTGTTTGTGTTTGCATGGCTTGCTTTCAGGCATCCACTGGCCACCTTCACACATAGTCCCAGAGGATAAATGGGCCTTTTTGTGTTTGTTTTTCTTAACTAAATTTTTATACGGAGTGGTGTTTTTCATTATAACTTGGATCGTCTAACAAATTGTCAGAGACTGAGTAAACAACCGGCACCAATTTCTTACAGTTGGAGAAGCCAGAAGCCCTAGGTCAGAATGCCACAGAAGGATTGTGGTAAGGGTTGTCTTTCTGCACCCCCTCCTTATGGGTGTGCAGAGACGGGGCGTGTTCTCCTCTCCTGCTTTGGACCCATTTCTACCCTTAGGACTCATCTAAACCTGGAGGGTTGGAAGTCTGTGGATGAATTTGATGAAGGAATAAAACATAATTTGGCTTTCTTCAGCTCCCGAGGTAGTTGCTAGCTCACGTTGGTGGAAATCCAGGGCGAGTGCCTCTGAGTTGTATCTCTGTAGGGCCAGCAAGCATCCTGGTTCATACGGATGAGCATCCATGTAGGAGGACACACCTAAGACTTCTTTTACCTCCTGTAGCAGGGGCAGCCGGAAGAGGCTTTTCTGTGCTTCCTAAACCAAGACAGAAGCATAGCAATTGGGGAGCAGCTGCGGTGGGTGGGTCGGGTAATGGAAAGGGCTTCAGGGAAATGAATCAGCAAGCAGCTTCTTAGGGTGGGACAGTGGCCGGAGTCTCTGTAGGGCAGCTCAGGATAAAGGATGCTTTTTATACAACCTGGGTCAATGTGGTTCAGCAGGCCTGCCATGCCCACCTGTGTACCACTAGTGGCCTCCTGCAAAAAAAAATTAACACAGTAGGGCTCCCTTGTCCCCACTACCCCTTCTAGTTTTAGATGGTCACCTTAAAACAGAGCCATTCTATATAGTAGGAGAAACTCCTTTTCATGTATCCTTTGTACTTTATCTAGACTTAACCAGGCCTGGTGGAATGACGCAGACACTTAACACAGGACCTGTCACCATTGTTGGGTAAATGTCTAAGGGCTATGAGTGAAGCAAAGGCAGTTCCAGAGTTGTAAAGTCAATTATCATTTATTAATGGTGGTTATGGGTCACGGCAGAGTCATTTATGCGTTGCGTATTTTCAGTCTGGAAGGTTCCTATTTATATATTTAAAGATAAGAGACAGCTTGCATAGGATATAGGATACACTCATCTGGTGACTAGATACATGTTTCCAGGATTCTTTCCGGATTCTTAATCACCCCATCTTTACACTGTAAGCTCCTTGTTCTCCAAGCGCTAATGATCTCCAGGTTGTGTGTATGACCGTGACATGCATTCCCTCTGAACATGTAAGAGCATATTAATGATAGCTTGCAAAAATACATGGAAATGGACAACAATATACCCAAGGGGACAGTTAGAGCTGACTTCATGGGGACAGTTTATTTTTGGTGTCTTGAGACAGAGTCGTATGAAGCCCAGGCTAGCCTTCAAATCCCTATGTGGCCAACAGTGATCTTGAACTCCCAGTTATCCTGCCTTCCCATGTGTTAGAATTTTATTTTGGCTGTGTGTGTGTGTGTGTGTGTGTGTGTGTGTGTGTGTGTTCATGTATGTACATTTGTGTGCATGAAGAAGCCAGAGGTCAAATTCAAATGCCTTCCTTTGTTGATTTACACCTTATTTTCTGAGGCAGGCGTTGAACCTGTTTAGGCTAGACTTTCTGACCCGTGTTCTAGGGATCTGCTGTCTATGCTCTGCCCCAGCATTGGCATCAGAGATGTACTCTGCCCTCCGGCCGCCAGCACTTGAGTTATAGACACACCTGCCACGTTCTACTTTTTACATCTATGCTGAGGATGTGAATTCAGACCCTCACACTTGTGCAGAGAGTACTTCTTGACTGAGTTCTTCCCCCAGCCTGATTTTTGGCTTTTTGCAATATGTCTTAATTATAATTATGGCTGGACTCACATGAAATGTGTACCCCAGGCTGGATTGAAGTTGTAGCCCTCCTCTTGCCTCTACCTCTCAAGTGCTGGAATCACAGGCATGCGGAACCACACCTAGCCTCCTGAGACATTCTAATCCCAACCGGACTTTAAAAAAAAACTAGTCCCAAAATGGAAACAAAGAGTAAGATCACTGAAAAATAAGGAAAACTTGGTAACGGTAATTTATATTTTTATCTGAGGATGGCTGAGGCTGGATTGGTTTGTAACTTCATTTTTACCTCTAAGTTTCAGGCATAACTCAAGGATATCCCATGTGTTTTTTTCAGTTTTTGTTTTTAGATTTAAAGATTTCACTGTGTTTATTCATTTCCGTGTGTGAGGGGCCAGGAGTTGGTGTTGTGTGCAAACGTAATGCCCAGATGGCCAGAAGAGGGCGCTGTAATTAGGTGTCCTGGCGCTGTAATTAGAAGTGGCTGTGAGCCACCCAGTGTTAGGTGGGGAACTGTACTCAACTCTCCTGCAGCGGCAGTAACCAGTCTTAACAATAAGGCCTTTAAGTTTTTCTTTATTCCCCTTTCTTACCGTCATATATGAATTCCAAAATCACCAAGTTTTATTATGACATCTTGATACATGTATATAATGAACTTTTGACCCCCCCTTTACCTTCTCTAGTCTCCCCTTCCCCTCCCACTGGTCCCTTTCCTCTTTCCAAATAGTCTTTCTTCACTTTCATCTGAAATCCTCCCTTCTGTGCTTAACATGACTCAGCAGAACGGGCTCTGGCCAGTCTTGGCTTGTTCTCTCTCTTATTGGCACAGGCCTCCTAAGCAGCAGGGCTCCTGTTTCTCCCAGCCCTTTCTGGATCTCAGAGTGGGCATGAGCTGAGTCAGATTCTCACCTCCAGGGTCCCTCAAACTCGAGTCATCAGAGACATCAACACCAGACGTCTGGGGTGCGTGTGTTGCTGAACCACAGATCTAGGGGGTGGCTGTACTGCGTTGCATCTGTGCTTATCAGTGTGTCTTGTTTTTCCTTCTACAAAACTGTCCAAAACAGACAGGAGCTGAGTCGCCCCTCTACCCCTGTGAGAAGTAATTCACTACACAAGCCGCTTTTGAGGCTCCCCTCTCTTCCTCAGACACCTATCATCCTGAGGTTTGGAGGTGCCCCCTCCCCCAACCCCTACGGCTAGGGTTTGAAACACTGGTCAATCCAAAGGGCCAGCACTGGCTCTAACTCCCCAGACCTGCCGCTCAGTGCCATCAATAGAATGACCTTCTGCCGGTGAAGTCTGCATCGTGCCCTTCCTGGTTTGGGTTTCTATTAGTTTTTCTTGTGGCGCATCTGATTGGCACCGCAGGCTCTTCGGATAGAACTCTGATGTGTTTTTTTTTCTTTTGGAGCTGGTCCTGGCATCACAGAACCTCAACACATCCGCTGTTGGGAGGGGATCATGATCTGGCGGGGGTGGTGGTGGGGGAACAGGTAAACAGTATTCTGCAGGGTTTGATGCATGTTTGAAAATTCCCCCTTTGCCAGAGGCTCTGCGGGAACCGCGGGGTTGTAGGAATTTATCTTTCTTGTACTTATCCCTCCTGGAACCCCCACCCCCATCCCCCCGCAGCAGGCTGGATCTGGAAGATTCCTTTTCTCTCCTAGAAAAAGAAATACTATGACCGTGACCGAGAAAAGGACAGAAACCTAGCACATTTCCCCGCCATCCCACTTTTAAACTTCCCAGCCTACTCGGCCTTGCCCAGGAATTTTAGGCCCCAATTAAACCTTTTGTGCGTCTTTACATAATGGCTGGGCCCCCTTGAGGAGGAATGGGTGGAGAGACAATTTTATGCATTGTGCTTGTGTTCCGTGATTGGGTCAACAGTCCATCCCTTGGAATAAAAAGAATAGCTTAGGGACGAGAACAAAACCATCATTTAAAGATCCCCACAGCCATCTCACCCACCACAGATGAGGTGACATTTGGGTATTCTGGCTCAGCTGGTATCCCCAGTTAGAGGAAGCAGACCCTCCCCCACCACCCTGCTCAGTTCCAGCTGAACTTCCCCCCACAGGGCACACACACAGCTAAAGCCACAGAGAATGAACTTTACTGATGAAGTAGAAAACCTAACCCTGACTGCCAGGGCTTCTGTGCCCCAGGGTCTGCCTGGTCTACCTTTCAGGGTAAGGTCAGAAGGGGGGAGGGGCCTCTTCCACAGAGTTGTCCTGCTTGAGGAAAGCCAGCAGCCCAACAAGAGACGACAATTACCAGTCTTCTGATCTTGATGTCTGTGGGAGGACTTGAAATGACTGAACAAACAAACAAACAATCAATCAATCAATTAATCAATCAAATCGGAAGTAGTGCAAGGATTGTCTGGGGAACCTGAGGTCAGCGAGCACATTCTGGGCTCCGTGTTGGATTTTGGAGACTATAGAATGTGGTGGACACTGACCCTCCTGTCCCCGCCTTGTGACATTATGGGACAAGTTGGTACAGTCTCCAGCACAGTGCACTGGAGTCTAACCAAAAACTATGTGCAGTGCTGTGGGGTATCAGAGATGAACAGAAGACTCATCAATCCAACCAGTAAAATACCTACTATGTGTTGTCAGGCTAGCCCCAGGGGAGTGAAGGGAGCAAAGAGGAAGGTTCCTGCTGTCATACAGCTTGCAGCAGGGTGGTCATATTTAGGCAGAAAATAACCAAGGACCTAACACTATTCGGTCTTTTTGGTTTTTTGGAAAGAGGGTCTCACATAAGTCCAGACTGGCCTGGATCTCCCAGCAGAATAGATGTACCTACCTCCTAAAAAGGCCAAGCCCTGGGAGTTAAAATCATTCAGGTCCTGCCTCTGAGGTAGCAAAAATAGATGTTGTCATATATTCACAAGTTGCAGATGCTTGCTCGTGGGGTGAGGGGGGATTGTGGAGTGGGGTATAAGCCATGACTCGGAAGGTCAGCTCCTGGCCTGTATGTATGGCTTCCCTCTCACGTTGTAGGACCGCCTTCCTCTGAGTACAGGAACGACTCTCAAGCTTAAATGTGAAAAGGCCCTTTATTCAACTCCGATGGCAGCATGCTGCAACAACAGAAATGTTCTCGCAATGCGCAAAATTGGTTTTGAAAAGAATCCGCTTTTCCGGTGCTCCTTGCTCTTCACTTGATAGGGAAAAAAAATCTGAGCACAGTACAGTTTATAAAGTATTCTCATACTCGTATATTCTTTGAAAAGCAAACATCTTAAAAATCAAGGACAGATGTTCTCAAGCCCTTATGTGGGGGAGAAATGCAAAGTTAGGAAGATACTCTAAAGCAAGCTCTGGGGGGGCGGGGGGGGTCCTACTCCAGCTTGTCACCTGACTTCAAAGAAGGTATGAGCTGATTCCCTAGGGTCTATAGTAGGGCATTAAGGATGCCAACCTTCATTGGGAACCCTATCTCAGGATCACACTGGGGAACCCTGGAGAAGGCTTAGTTGGTGAAGTACCTACTATACAACTTGAGAAACCGAGCTCTGGAAAGACTGGGGAGAGGCAGATCCCTGGGACTTGGTAGTAAGCTAGCCTAGGCTACCTGGCTAACTCCTGGCCGGTGAGGAAACTTGTTTCAAAAGACAAAGTGGATGGCTCCTGGGGAATGACACTGGAAATTGTGCTCTGGGATACACACACACACACACACACACACACACAAACACACACACACTCACCCATACAGAAACCTTCCCTGGGTGCATGCTTAGGGCTCTTGGGCTAAAAGAACTCCATTCTATTGCCTAGATGCTGTGGGTTTTGGGGGGCACATAATTCCACCCTGCTGTGTGACTCTGGTCTATGAGAAACAAGAGTTTGTGACTTGTCCCCATCTTTTGCATTAAGAACCAGAACATAAGTGTGTGGCTTATGGACTTTGTCTCCTGGTTCAACAGTGCCCCTTCTCACCCTGGAGGCCAGCGAGGACTCTGTTGTCTTCAGTCCTGAAGAGGGACCAATGGCCTTGGAGCAAATGACCTAGCCCATGAGTGACCCCTGGGTTTCAGCCTTATTCTTTGGTGTCACCTCCATTATTTAGTGTGGGCATGAAGGAGGGTCCTTAAGATTTTAGAAGTCTTTTTTTTTGGGGGGGAGGGGACTTCCTGTGGCACATCAGTTCTTAGCATTGACACCTTGTCCACTCAGGGACAAAGGTACTCTGTGGAGTAATTATTTCTCTTCTTAACTGCCATGCCCCTGACTCATTCCTGGTCCTCCTCACCTCTGGTCTTGGTGCTCATTCTTGCTGTGTCTACTGCTTTCTGACCTTTCTGACCCTGAGTATGAGGCACCCTCTGGCCTGTGCTTCCTTGGCTGTGTTTGAAATGCAGGGCCATTCCCTAGTCACAAATGATCCTTTTTGGAAACTCCTTCTCCTCTCCCTCCCCCGACAAGTCTCAGGCCACTCATCCATATCTATTTGTAGTTGGGTGCAAACATCTGCCCTTGGTTTGTGATCTGTTTGACTCTAAGGTGGCCATAGGATTTCAGACGTTGCCACTCTTGCTTTAGGGGTCTGGAATCTCCAGCCCCTCCCAGGCCATTTCCGAAAGAATGGAGATTGTTCTCTGAGGTTTTATTGAGCAAAGCACTGGACTGCCATAGGTTAGCATGATGGTCAGCTGTACCTACCTCGAGATGGTTCTGGGGAGAGCCGTTTGGAAGAGAGCCCATCAGATGTGGCTAACTTTAATCCGGAGTGAGATAAGCTTAGAACCGAGGCTGATGTCCTGGACCCCACACCACCAGGCACTGTGAATCTTAGGTCCGGGGACAGGGGCATGCTCTCTTAGAGTTGTCTTTATTTTGTTTCTTTGACAAGATCTTCCCTCTCATTGGCAAGTGAGGAGAGCAGCACCATCAATTGTGTCACCAGTGTCCAGATTTGACGCTTAATGTTGCTTAAACTGTCAGCAAGTTCTGACCCCAGACCTGTGTGTTCTCTTCTTGCCTCAGTGTCTTATTTCTGAACCAAGCGGGGGTGGGGGGTGGGGAGGCATAAAATATCACTTATTTGTGATAAGCTGAATACAACCTCTCTGAATCAGCCTTTACCCCATCCTCTAGGGCCCCCAACTGTTCATTTATTTGGAAAAAATGAATCTTTATAGAATGATTAAGGGTTTTAAGATAGAAGGCAATTAATTATTTTGGATTACTGGTGGGCTGATGGTGTTCAAAGGGACCTTATAAAAGAAGTCAGCAAGGAAGATTCCTCAGGCTCAGGGAGGAGAAGAGGGTGTTAAGATGGGCAAGACATTCTCAGGAGATTGGGGTGATGTTGCCAGGACATGCCGGACATGCCAGACATGCCAGAAGCCACCAAAAGTACAAAAAGAAAAGGGACTGATTTCCTCTGGAGCCTCCAAGAAGACCCAGAAACACTAAGGAAAGATTTCTGGCTTTTAGGAATCTCACACATTTCTCTTTGAAGCTACTATTTTTATTTTTATTTTTTATTTTTGTAATTTGCCACAGGTATTGGAAATGAAATGAATACTTGCCGCCCTGGTGTTATCAATCGGGTTAAGCAATATATGCCATGTTGCAGAGTCTGTTATCGAATAAGTTCTCAGAAAGTCTTAGCAAATAGTGTCATTTTATTTTGAAGCTAGGAAACATGTTGGCACAGGACATCAGAACGGTCAGGGTCTTGAGTGGGTGAGCTGCCCAGGTCACTGTGATTTGCAAGCTGGATTTCTGTCTTCTCCTTTGGCTGAAGGGATTGAGTAAGTCAGGCCCTGCCTGGCTGCCCCAGAGTTAAGGGATCAGATGAGTTAATGAACATGAAAGTGCTTTTGCACATCACGCCTGTAAACCGTTAAGCTGTAGTCACAAAAGCTGGTTCCAAACTGAGGCAGCCTCAGAGAGGGCCAGCCTGCAGCTTTGTTACCAGGGTGAGGTCATCTCTCTGGGCTTTTGTTCTTGCCTCTCTGAGCCCATTTGCTGGCCCCGAAACATGGCCCCTTCAGCCCTGCCTGGAACCCCACACACAAAGGTCCAAAGGTCCCAGCAGTCCCCGAGCCTCCCCTAGGGCACAGTTCCTTTGTTTCTATTTTTAAAAGTTATAAACAGTCAGTGCATAGATAGATAGATAGACAACAAAGTAGTGTTTAACAGTGATGCCTCTCAGAGCTAAAGTAAATAGATCATCTTCGCTTGGCTTCACTGAAAGTACCACATGTTTCTGATGAGTATCTTTTAGCCCAGAGACCCAGTGTCAGGGTGTCAACTTAGATGAGAACAAGTCAACCCTTGCCAAATGCTTGCCTGTGGTGAATTCATCTGTGATGATACCCAGCCTCCTGGGAGAGCTGCTGGTACAGCCTCAGCAGGCCCAGTAAAGCACTCAGGAAGGCAGTGGGGGGAGAGCACGTTGATATGTTGACTTGTTTTGTCTTCTGGCATTTTCTCTGTGTTACCGCACTTATTTATTTTGATAAGTGAATGGGTAGGTGGGGTATGTTGTGTGTATATTCATGCATGCCTTTGGATTCTTGCCTCACACTCTGGTGATATTTCCTGGGAGCTGCCTACTCTGTCATCATTGTTGTCACTGGTATCATCAATCTGTGCGTGTGTGTGAGCTCACGCTTATTATTCTGCTGTGTCTAGAAGTCAGAGATTGACATTAGGTATCTTCCTCTGTTACTGATCTCCGTTATATATATAAAATATATAAATATTTTTATATTTATAATATATTATATAATGTATAAATATATAAAATACATATATTATATAAATATATAAACTATATGACACATATTTTATATATGCATACACACACATATATAGCTAATTTTATTTATGTGTATGTATGTGTGTGTCATGTGAGTGCATGTACCCTCAGAGGCCACAAGAGGGCGTTGGATTCCCTGGAGCCAGAGATGTCTGATGTGGGTGCTAAGGAACTGAACTCAGGTTCTCTGTAAGAACAACAATTAAGTAAATGTTTTAAATGCTTAGTCATTGCTTCAGCCCCCAGTCTACCTTTTAGCTTTTGGGGATCCACATCTCTCATTGAATCTGGCAGAAACATCAGGAAGAGACTTGTTGGCCAACTAGCCTCCTGGATCCACCTGTCTACTTCCCCCATGTAGTACTGGGCCACAGGTACCATGCTTGACTTTTACACAAAGAACTCAGGTCCCCATGCTTGCACAGGGGACTTACTGAGCTGTCTCCCAGTCCTTTATCCTGGGGTTCAGGCAGGCTGGCTGGGTAGTGAGCTCCAGGGGCCTGCCTGTCTCTGAAGTGATTTGAACTGGGATTACAGAGCAGTGTTCCTGCACCTTGCATTCCATGAGCTGACAATCAAACTTGGGTCCTCATGCTTGTTTGGCAAACCATCTCCCCAGACTTGTGTGACATTAAGATGTCCAAAGGTATGCACTGTGAAGACAGCCAGCCCACAGCTGAAGAATTTCCCTCTCCTCCCACTTTTTTTTTTTTAGATCTTTACTTATTTATTTTATATATATGAATACATTGTAACTCTCTTCAGACACCAGAAGAGGGTGTTGGATCCCATTACAGATGGTTATGAGCCACCATGTGGTTGTTGGGGCCTGAACTCAGGACCACTGGAAGAACAGTCAGTGCTCTTAACTGCTGGACTATTTCTCCAGCCCTCCCCTCCTTTTCTTTATCACAGAAGCTTGGTGGTAGATGAAGACTCTAGACGTCCTGCACTGGGCAACAGTGATAAGAACTGGAGATAGGAACTAATCAGGCAGGGAAGGGACCCCAAAGCATCAGTTCTGAGAATGTCCCCAGTTCCTGTCATAAGTCCTTTTAAAGGCCTCAGGCTAGCAGCTTATTGGAGCCCTGTTTTGTTTTTTTTTTGTTTGTTTGTTTGTTTTTTTTGATCACTTTCCTGGTTTATGGAGCTCCGAGCTTTTCCTGTTCTCCCTCCTAAGTGTCCACCTATGGATGGACAATAAACTTCTCTGTGAAACTCATCCTTCCTGGTAAATTTCGTTCTGTGAATTCACAGGACAAGAACCTGAAAGTAACCAGGTCTGTTGCCTTGAAAGACACCCCAGTATTCCTGTGTTAGCAGGAGTGGGCTTGAATGTCCCTGACCAGAGGATGGTTTAGTTCTGTGACTTTGGGCCAGAGCTAAGACACTACAAGTACCTTTCTGAGGTCAGCCTACATAGAGATTCCCAATATCCCGGAGATGCCCTGAACAGCCATCTTCCTTCCGAAGTGCTTTCCTTGTGCCCGAGTTCCTGTTTCCCGCGGGGAAGTCTCCTGAAGGCAGCAGACGGACCTTTGAACCACAACCCATTTCCACTTGCTGACAGCTGATGAGTTGTCTCCAGGGATGCTCAATGCACTGTGAAATCAGCCATTAATTGCAGAAGCAACCGATTTCAGAGAGATCATGGTGATTACAAGACGTTTATGATACCGGTGGCCTCACAAACATGCTGCCGTGTTTATCCGCCTATTTCTCATGAGAGGGGAAAGCCAGTTATGGGACTGAAATGTTTCCCTTTGTCAGGGAGCAGTCGTGGGCAGCAGAGCCCCCCAATCCCCTGCAGTGACTCTCTTCAAACTCCAGCTGCAAAACCCCAAGTCAGCAGCTGAGCTCCTGGGGAAAGAAAAGAATTTCACCTGCCAGTAGCCAGCTGAAGGAGGCAGCATTGGCTAATGGATGGAGTCACTCTCTGGGCAGTGACTCTACCTGGTTCTGGTTGCTTCCAGACTACAGCTGAGGAAACTTCTATGGGTCAGCAAGGTTCTCTGGTGTCCTCTGGGCTGGCTCCGAGTGATTCTGGGGCTGCTGGCTCCTTGGGTTTGTTTCTGGGGAGAACTGGAAACAGTTCCCTTTGTTAGCATGCAAAAGGCCTCCATTTCTTATGGCTTCATTCTCACATATTTAATTTTTTTGTTTTGTTTGGTTTTTATTGAGGCGGTGTTTTGCAGCTGCATAGCCCAGGCTAGCCCAGAACTCAGGATCCTCCTTCCTCAAGCACCCCAGTATTGGGGGTATGCACCCCTTACCTGTCTCAGGCTATCCTCTGCTTCCTTTCACAAAATGCAAATTTCCTCCCTGCAATCCCGAACTCAATTACATTCAGGGAAGCAAACTGGCTTTCTCTGAGCTCCCCACACCAACCCACTGCTATCAAGTCTCCTATGATTTCCAGAGCCTTTCGGTTAATTTTGTGTAAACCCTTGGAAGAGTCTTCAGAGACAACCCTGCCTCTCCTCTCTTGGTGCCATGTCAACTTGGGTGTAAAGGAATGTTCCCAAGGGCTCCGGGACCCTGGGTATGTACAGGCCTCAAAATATCCAGAAGGAGTAGAGGTTATCAAGGAGTGTGAAAGCAGAAAGCAGTCTGCCCATTATTCTATTTTGCCCCTGCAAGCTAGGTCAGGATAAATAGGGGGCAGAGGGGGAGGGAAGGGGGACGGGCAGGGGTGGGGCCTGCTGAAAGGTTTACAATGCTGGGAAGTGAGATCTGCTTACCCTATCAACAGCAGGAGATTAACAGTATGCATTGTGGCCACTAAGGTGGAATCCAAGCTGTTTTCTATCTGTGCTCACTGACACAACACGGTGTGTGTGTGTGTGGAGTGGGAAAACATACACGATCCGGTTTATGCAGCCCGTGTACGCAAAGTGACATGCCCTGGTCATCAGTGTCACTCTGAGAGATCAAACACACCAGCGTTTCTTGCTTTAGCTGGTATGTTAGTATACACTTGTGATCCCAACATTGGAGAGCTGGAGGCAGGAGAGAATCGGTGTTCCTGGGTAGCCTGGGCTACAGCCTGGATTGCATGAGACCCTGCCTTACAAGAGAGCAAAGCAAAGCAACAACAACAACAACAACAATGAAGAAATTTCTTCCTTTAGTGTCCAGAAAATGCCTGACTCTACTGCAATGAATATATCTTTAAAGACTTCTAGGTATTTATTTTTAATGTTTAAATGGAACTTGTTCTAGTTTATTGATGGTGATAAAATGACATCTTCTGAGGTTTTTCTAAAGCTCTTGAGAGCGTTTGCCTTTATTTGCTGACCGAATCCGAGGTAAGACTAGAAAGGCAAACAGCTCAAGTTCACAAAACAACCCAGGTGGCAAAGAATGTGAAGGCAGAGTCAGAAACAAGAAACATAAGGGTCTCGGGCTCTTAAGAACTGTGGATCGATCAAAAGCAGAGTGTTTGGAGAGTGTCACGGAAAGAAAGAAACTGGAGGCGGGGAGGACCCCATCCAGGGTGACAGCAGCCAAGTGCTAGTCCTGAGTGTGGTAGCAGTGGCTGTGTGCGGGTGATGTACAAGGCTTCCTGTGGCCTCGGGGCAGCTTTCTGCCAGACAGGCTTGAGAATTTGGGACATGTCAGAAATTTCACTTCCTTCTTAATTTTGATATTTCTCTGAAATTCAGGCCTCATTCCAGACTCAGCCACACCTTCTCCTAATAACCTCTTGCCTTGAGTCTGAATGTCAGACACCTTCCGTTTGGCTCTTTGCCAGAGAACTGGTCATGACACAGACTCAAGAAAGTGCCCAGCATTCCCAAGTCTGTTGAAATGAGGTCCTTTCCCTGCTTGAACGCCATCCCAGACAAACCTTATTTGAAAACCTTACAACCCAGTTAGAATTCCATCTGGTTCTGTCTTTACATTTTAACAGAAGAAATGATTTCTTGAAAGAAATTTGATATAAAAAGTACAAACCCAGGAACCAAAAATGAAGATTATGTATAAAATTTTCTTTATTAACTTATAAAGAGACGAGATGGAAGGTCGAGGCAGGGGCATGTTTAAAGCTAGTTAAGCAAAGTTAAAAATCTTACAATAATTACCTTTGGGGCTAAAATATATAAAACACACAAGCGCACACACACACACACACACACACACACAAGACAATTAAAATTATCTTTGTTATCACGGTCAGAAGATAATTCTGAAAAACAAGCCAGGAACCACATAATATATACCAGTTTAAGTCTATTATCAGCTAAATAAAATATTCACTCTACAAGTAATTTTTTTCTCTAATTTTAAAAGCTAGCATTTTGTCAGTGTTCTCTAGTTTTGAGAACATAGTTTATAAACCCAAAACAAAGCAAAGACACAGTCAGCTGTGTTCTGATTAGAAGCGGGGAGGTAGCCAGTAGGAAGATTTCCAAAACTAAAGTCTATCCCTAAGAAAACCCAAAACAGAAACAGGGAATCTTTCAAATTAGCTGTTCACACAGAGTCTTTAAAAAACAAAACCAAACCAATTTGAGAGACAGCTTGCTCTTTTCTATCTGTCCTGGTATAGTTTTAAAATAACAGCCCCTTGGGTTTCTTGTGTCTACATTTTATCGCCAGCAAGGCCAGGGACCAGAGGCTGTCCGCTCCATATCTCTTGGGTTTTCCCTCATTTAGGTGCTCAGGAGAGCTGAGGGTATGGGAGATGGCTCACAGTTATTTGCTCACTGGGCAAGAAAGAAAGACAATCACAAAACGTCGGTTTCGTGTGACTTTTTAACTTGGCTCCATGACAAGGGCTTCTTAAAATCTTGACTTAAGAAAGAATCTTGGAATGAGTTTGAGCCCAATGTAAAGACATCACATGCAAGGGTACAAGGGTTTGTGGGACCCATATGCTGTTTGGAGCCTGGATAAACCAGACCCTGGGGCTTCCATTACGCTCAATGCTATTGTATGAGATAACACACCAATTTATGTCAGGTCACTTTTATTTTGAGGATCTTCAGTAGCCCAGGCTAGCCTCCAGCCCACTGAGGATGATCTTTGAATGTCTGCTTGTCCTGCCTCTCCTTCCCAAGTGATGAAGTCACTGGTGTGCACCACCATGTTCACTTTCTGTAGTGCTCACATGGCTCGTCCCAGAGGCCCAGCCCAATGTGTGTGTGTGTGTGTGTGTGTGTGTGTGTGTGTGTGTGTGAGAGAGAGAGAGAGAGAGAGAGAGAGAGAGAGAGAGAGAGAGAGAGAGAGAAAGTATATTGTTGCCCCTGGAAGCGAGAAAAGGGTGTTTCTGGAGCTTCTGGAGCTGGAGTTAGGGGTGTTTGTGAGACACCTGAAGTTGATGCTGGGAACTCAGTTTGGATTCTCCGGAAGAACGGCAAGCATTGTCATCCACGGGGCTCTCTACCCATTATCCGTTCTTCTATTTTCTGGTTGAGTAACTTGGACTAACCTTAATATATTTTAGCATATTTTCTTATTATTCTTTTTTATCTTTTATTTTCATGTGCAGAAGTGACTTCAATGCCTTCTGTGTGTGGGTCAGTGTTCTACCCTTGAGCCCTGTCTCTGACCCTCTTATTTATTTATTTATTTATTTATTTATTTATTTATTTAACTTTAAAACTTAAAAAGAAAGAAAGAAAGAAATTGAGGCACAGTGTTTCACTATATTTTCCATGCCAGTGTTATACCTGTGATCCTTCTGAGTACTTGGGAATATAGGCTTGCACTACCAACCCTGGCTTAACTTTTCTTAAGACTTCCCAAAATTTGCCCTTGGATTGTAAAACTGGGACCATATGAGTCTTACAGAATTCTCGTGGGGATCAATCAGGTAATCTGTGCACTTAACACTGAAAACAGGAACTCATAGGAGATGGTCGGGACATGCAGCCCCATGATGCATCAGGTTTCTTGCTTCTCTGACCTCACGGAAGTTATCCAGGCTGGACCTGCTTTGTGTCTGTCTAGTGTCTCTTCATAGAGAGTTCTAGAAGCCTGGAGCAGCAGGGCAGCCTTTTCTTTGGCACCGATGGCTCTCGCTGCAGCTGCCCTGGCACCCCTGAGCTCTTCTAGAGAGCAGGCAATCTCATCGGGAGAATCAATTCAATGTGAACTAATGGACAATGTGGAGACAGTCTGAGAGTGGATGTGTTTTACACTGTGGAAGGTGTTTTGTCTGATTTTATTACCAGGTCTTCTGATAAATTAAAGGGAAATAAATGAGTTGTTATTGAGCCAAAGAAACCCTTACAGTTAAATTAAAATATAAATCCTCTCTGTGTTTGCCCTCCCTGCCCCGCCCCCTCCATAAATGGGGCTTGGTCAGAAGTGACTCTGCTTCATATTTTTATGTTTAATTTTTTTTGTCACAAAGATATTTACTGACTGTGACTTGGGGTGCCAGGACACTCTTGTTTCTTTTCTTTTTCTTGTGTGCATGCTAGTGCATAAGTGTGTGTGTGTGTGTGTGTGTGTGCATGGTCACACATGTGTATATCTGTGTGTCTGTGTGCTTTGGTTTCTCTCTGGGCATCCCTGATTAAGCCATCTAGCTTGGGAACCCTTCTGTCTCCACTTCCCCAGTGCTGGAATTACAGGCATGTATGCCCACACCTGACTTTTTCTGTGGGTTGTGAAGGTTTAGTCTGGTCTTCAAGCTTGTGCAAGAAGCATTTTCCTGAAGAAGCTTACTCCTAAGCCCTGTTTTCCATTATAAAGGGAAAACCTGAGACTGCAGGGGGATGACTTAACAATTAGGAATAGATTCAACGACTGACAGACATTCATAATAATTAAGAGAATTAAGTTTGAACCGCGGGCAGGTTTGGATGTTCAGCCTTGTTCTGGTGTTTTACAGCTGTGTGACTTTGGGTCTGTTTCCATGTCCATAAAGTAGACATGATGCTTGTTAATTTAAACATTAAACCCTACACCAAAACCTCCTAAAATGCACCGGCTGAAACAAACATCTCTTTGTGTTCCTTAAGCATCCCATGTGGAATAGAGTCCTCTGCTTATTCACTCTTCTCATCTGGGTTGGACTCACTCATATGACTTGTGGGCTGGTCAGGTGTCACCCTGGGGGAGCTCTGCTCCACACACTGCTCATCCTCTTTGTGTCAGAAGCCTAGCTGATGCAAGCTCTTGTCATGGTGATGGGAGAAGGGTCAGAGAGCAGGTCCAGTCCTACATACATTATCAGTTAAGCCTTTTGACGCGTCTGTTAACATCTCCTGGGGCAAAGCATCATGTGAGACGAGCAGGGCTGTTCCCCCTGGTTGGTGGTCTGGTAGAGTATTTCTGAACAATAACTGACAACAATCTCTTCTTCTGTAAAGGCCTGGCTCACAAGGATGTTGCTGAGATTCAGTGCAACAGAGGCTGGAGACATGGTCACCACTTAAGAGAACGCAGTGCTCTCGCAGAGGACCTGAGTTCGGGTTCCAGAACTGAAACAAGGCAGCTCTCAATGACTAGCTGTAGCTCCAGGAGTCCAATGCCCTCTTCAGGTCTTTGTAACCATTTGC
Source organism: Arvicanthis niloticus (assembly GCF_011762505.2). Lineage (NCBI taxonomy): Eukaryota > Metazoa > Chordata > Mammalia > Rodentia > Muridae > Arvicanthis > Arvicanthis niloticus. The sequence goes on along the minus strand of NC_047675.1, from coordinate 42,237,034 downwards.
ACCCATGTGTACAAACTCCCTATGCACATAACCTAAAAAGTAAAATAATGTCTTTTAAAAGAAAAGACAGAATGAAATAACACCTTGTTATTGATTGTAAAATATTTCACAGGTCACAAGAATCTTCTATGTGACCAAAACCATGCAGCTGTTAGCTCTATCTGCCGATACTACCTTATCTAGGCCCATTTAGACTCTCATGTAAGACACTTATTCACGATTTCCAATGTAGAAACTCTGACCAAAGTGTACAAACAATCTCAGACAGTGGCAACTTAAGGCATGTCTATAAGGTTTTTGGTCCTTTTGCACTTAAGAGGCAGAGGCTAATTTTCTTCCTTTGGATTGAGGATTGAATTTAATGGCTCTTTTGGAACCATTAGGAAAAAAAAATGGAGATCATGTACAACTTGTATCTAAGATGTGGACCTGGCTAAGGCAGCGTGAAGGAAGTCTCCTGGGAGGGTTTCTGGGAAACATTGTTTTCCCCAGTGTATATGTGAAAGGTGTGTGTGATGTCACCACAGATATTTGTCACAGATGTGCAAAGACATTCCAAAGCAAAGCAAACCAAACCAAACAAAAACCGAAAAAGAAAAAAAAACAAAAAACTCAAAACAAAACCAAAAAATAAACACAACACAACAACAACCAAAAAAAAAAAACCCAAACAGATTGTGAATATAATTGGTTATATAATGGTACTCCAAAATATATTTGTGTTAACATTTAGAACCAGAGCAGAGGACCTTTGATGATGTGATGAAAGCAAGAAACTTAATAAAGGGGAATCTGTGAGTGGGCACTGAAAATGGTCACAGATATCTCCAGAGAGAGAAGAAGACAGCTGAAGAAGACCAGATGTGATAGAGGAAACAGAGATTGGAACGATGCCCCCACGAGCCTAGGAAAGCAGGTGGTCCCTGGAATCTGGAAAAGGTGGGGAAAGGATTCTCCTCTAGAAATTTCCAGCTGTCATCAGCCCAAGCAGCACCCTGAGCATCTAAGGCTCAGATCAAGTATCTGAAATCCATTTTGATAGGAGGACTCTTCGTGGTGTCTAGTAAGCAAAATGCTGTGGAGATTAGTACCCATAGAGGGGGACACTGAGGTACAGGAAGAATCTGGTACTGTGTTAGAGTAGGGCATGCTGGGAGATCTGAAAAGGCTTTCCAGTGGGAGAGGTTATTGATCAAATACAAAGGGATGAGCGGCCATTGCTTGAGGAGGATGGACGAGCAGAAGTATTCAGCCAGCAACTCAGTCACTATTGACATTTCCATGGTTGTTTTCATGACTTCGATCATCCCTTAGCCCCTCCTCCCCATGGCTCCTCTTCCTCCAGCTTCCTCTCCCTGTGGGTCCTCTTCCACCTTCATCTTCCTCTTGGTTACCATTCTACTCTCTCATCTTTCTAGCTTCCACTTCTTTCTGTGAATAATTTGAAGGCAAAAAAACTATGCTATATTCATTTGTATCTGCCTGATTCTAATACTGGATACCCATTGGTATAACATCATATAGAGGTCTGCATCGAACAGTGTAAATGTATGTGTGCATGTGCACACACACACACACACACACACACACACACACACACACACTTCTTCTCCCCAAGTATCTTGCATAAAGCTTTCTTGGGGGAATGCTGCAGATTTCCTTGTCACACACCAGCTTTGGAATACATAAAAACAGATCATTCGTTGAGGCTACCTTCAATCCCAGAATGTCTGGCGTTAGAAACATGTCTGACTTTTAATTTAATTTTAAAAAAATGCAGGCATAATCCTATTACAGACATAGCTCTCTGGGCTGAAGAATTCCTTTTGGTCTCTTTGATCAAGGGCACACTTTTGAGTTCAGAAAGTTCAGCTGCTCCAGCCCTAAAAATATCAAGGTACCTCTTTGCTGTCTTGAGATAGCAATTTCTCTCATTTCCGGTGAGAGGTGAGTACGCTCGTGAAGATCTGTCTCCATCCCTCGTTCAGAAGAAAAAATGGGTAGCAGAAGGCACATTGTACTATATTCCTGAAATGCATGTGAGGTACTTCCTGCTGGCATGCCAATTACTCTAAGTAATATTAAGTTATTTGCATATACACATGTGCTCACAGACATGCATAGGTAGGTAGTGGAGGCGTGGGGGAGATGATTCAATCAGTAAAGTAATTGGCTTGTATGTATGAGGACCTGAGTTTGGTCCCCCAGAACCCAAGTAAAATAGCCAGGCTTGATATGTGCAAAATAGCTCTACCCCTGGGGAGGCAGATACAGGCAGATTTGTGGGGCTCATGGGACAGCCAGCCTAGCCTGCTTGGTGAGTTCCAGTTCAGGGAAAGACCCTGTTTCAAAGAGGGGTGGTGCTGGATTATACTCAAAGTTGCCCCCTGGAGCATTCACACCAAGCATGGCCCCACATATGCATATATACATAGACTCACACACATACTACAGGCACACAGGCATGCATGCACACACCTACGCCTACACTCGTGCGCATGTGCAGTAAAGTATCAGTGGTTGTGCTCGTTCATTACGTATCTGGCACCTTTCTGTGTATACAGTGTGGGCACTGTGTTTTGTTCAAATGCCCCTCTCTCTGTCGGTCACCCAGCAGATGCCATTTGTGCTCTTCTAATCTCCATCTCCCCATACCCCCATACTCTGCTTGTCTCTGCACTTATTCTCTCTGCTTCACACAGGGATTCCTGTTCTTTATAAGCAGAACAGGCAACATGTTTCCATCCGGGAAACTGAGTACTTCTTGCTCTGATTTCCAGAGTGTTCCTCAGAGAGCACATGGCTTCCGAGGCTCCAGAGACCCTTAACTTCTGGTCTGTAATCCCCTCTGCCTGTCCTGTCTACTGTATTTCAGTAGAAACCCCATCTCCCACATTTTCTCAATTCTAGCTCCTCCGTATTCTATTTTTATAGTACTTTCCAGCACCCAGAACATTTACTTGATTATTATCTGTCTCCCCCGTGAGAGTCTAAGCTTCTTAGATTCGGGACTTTGTACAAGTTTGGCTCCCTAAAGTACTCCTAGTCTTTGATGTTTTTGTTGGGCTGTTGAGTGAGAGAGACGGGGTCAGGGGAAAGCTGGTGGCCTCGACTTAACCACTTGGTTTCTTGGCATTTCACCAGCGCCTTCTGTCTTAGACAAGCCACACTAAATGTTGGCTCACAGTCCCCAGAGTGAAATTCCTTTGAACGCCTACATTCCCATGTCCCAAGTATCTTCCCAGGCTGTGCAGCTCATGGCATTATTTGACACACTCCTGGGCTTGCTCATTGCCTCAATGAAATACTGATTGCTTGGGGTTTTGAAGGACCTCGAATTCAGAGGTTCTCCATCAAGACGTGCATTTATCCTTTTGTTTCTTTAACAAAAGTCCACACTTTTGATGATCTGAAAATAAAATTGTTGACAAGAGGGCTGTGTTCTCTCTCCCTCTCCCCCTCCCTCTCCCCCTCCCCTCCCCCTCCCCTTTCCCCTTCCCCTCTCCCTCTCCGTCTCCCCCTCTCCATCTGCCTTTTCCTTTCCCTCTGCCTTTTCCTCTCCCTCCCCTTCTCCTCCCTCCCCCCCCCCCCTCTCTCTCTCTCTCTCTCTCTCTCTGGATTGCCAGAGAAGTATCTGCTGGAGCCACTGATCAAATTTAGATTTGAACTTATGTCATGCACCATCTTAGAAATTGCTCAACAGTGGTCTTGTCTTTAGTGTGTCATGTGCAGACACATAGTGAATTTTACAATCAGGAGAATGAGGAATGTCAAAAATATTTAAGGAGGAGTCCTAGTTAGTTTTTAATTATCAAGTTGACACAATCTAGAGTCATCTGGGAAAGGAGTCTCAAACTGAAGGATTGCCTGGATCAGATTGTTCTGTGGACATGTTTATAGGGGAGTGTCTTGATTGTGACTTAGTGTAGGATAGCATAGCTCACTGCGGGTGGCACCATTCCCTGGGCAAACTGTCCTGAGTTACATAAGAAAGCTAGCTAAGCATAGATCTGTGAGTGAGTCAACAAGCAACACATTTACCATTGATTTCTGTTTCATGTTCTGGCCTGAGTTTCTGTTTGACTTTCTCAGTGATGGACCGTGACCTGAAGTGTAAGCCAAATAAACCTTTCCCTCATTTAGTTGCTCTTCATCATGGCAGTTGCTACAAAAACAGAAATGAAAGTAGAAAAGGAGAGAATTAACCTGAGGCCAACCTGGGCTTGTATTACTTGGAGGCAGAAGGCTACGATTTTATGAAACACACTTGGCTGTATCTGAATCACCCACACCCAACTATGCACAGCGTCTTTGTCAGTTTTCTGTTGTGATAATGAAATCCCTAAGACTAAGTAATTGATTAAGAGGAAGGGATACAGAAAATGTGGTACATTTACACAATGGAATATTACTCAGCTATTAAAAACAATGAATTCGAGAAATTCTTAGGCAAATGGATGGAACTAGAAAATATCATCCTGAGTGAGGTAACCCAATCACAAAAGAACACACATGGTATGCACTCACTGATAAGTGGATATTAGCCCAAAAGCTCGCAATATCCAAGATACAACTCACAGACCACATGAAACTCATGAACAAGGAAGACCAAAGTGTGGGTGCTTTGGTCCTTTTTAGAAGGAGTAACAAAATACTCATGGGAACAAATATGGAGACAAACCATGGGACAGAAACTGAACGAGGGGCCGTCTGGAGACTGCTCCACCTGGGTATCTATCCATCTCTTGTGCAGTTACCAAAGACAGATGCTGATGTGGATGTCAGGAAGTGCATGCTGACAGGAGCCTGATATAGCTGACTCCTTAGAGGTCTGCAAGAGTCTGACATATTCAGAGGCAGATGCTCACAGCTAATCATTGAACTGATCATGGGGTTCCCAATGGAGGAATGAGAGAAAAGGCTGAGGGAGCTGAAAGGGTTTGCAACCCTGTGGGGAGAGCAACACTACCAACCAACCAGAGCTCCCAGGGTCTAAACCACCAGCCTGGGAGCACATAGGGAGGGACCCATGGCTCCAGCTGTATATGTAGGGGAGGATGGAATTGTTGGGCATAGGTGGGAGAGGAAGTCCTTGGTCCAATGAAGGCTGGATGCTCCATTGTAGGGGAATTCATGGGTGGGGAGGTGGAGTGGGAGGGTGGGGGCACATCCTCATAGAAGCTGGAGGAGGGGGGATAGATAGGGGGTTCCTGGGTTGGGGGGAATGGAGAAAGGGGATCACATCTGAAATGCAAATAAAATATCCAATAAAAAATTAAAAAATAAATAAAAGAAATTAAATTTCCTAGGCCTTTGTTTCTAGAGGCTGAAAAGCCCTAGAATGTGGTGCCATATCGATTTGGCATCTGATGAGGACCATCTTGCTATGTCACAGCATGGGACAGGATAACTAACACATGGAGATACAAAACAGCTGTGCTGGATGAGAGCTCTCTTTATCTTCTCATAAGCTATGGATGCTCAAGACCTCATCTGGTGCTAAGCGTTTCTCAGAAGGACCTGCCTCCACATATCCTTAGCAGAGGAATCTGCAGATTAAGTTTCAGAAATTTGCACATTAAGTTTCAACACATTAAGTTTCTGGAGTATTTACTTGAATGGCAATCGGCAGCCTGATTAATGAATTATGTAACTTATTTCTTACTGTTTGAAGTATTATTGAGCCAGTGATGAAGAAGCAGGTGAGGTCCCTGCCCTTGGAGCTTATCACACATAGGGGAGATGCCAGATGAGCCAGCACCACAGATAGTTATTGCCTTTCAAGCACCTTTGATGGGAAAATATAGATAAGAAGAACTAAGAGTTGGGGATCAGACTCAGCTGTGATCAGAAATGATGACATCTAAGATGCAAAGGAGAGTCTGACCAGGCCTTAGGGTGTCCTTCATTCTTTGTTTTCCTGATGGCTACGTAGGTTTTGGGTCAAGTTGAGATACTTGTGTTCCAGGTACTTCAGGGTGAGGGGGACACTTTTTCAACAAGGGTGTGGACTGATTCATACATCAAACATTCCAAGATCTTGTGACACCAAGACCATTTGGATAACATGTGTATGTCACACTGGGGATGGAACTTAGGAGGACCTTGTGTATCCTAGAAAAGCAATTGGCCAACTGAGCTGCCACATCTTCAGCCCCTCAAGGGTCTCATGTCAAGGATCCTGGCCTTTCATATTTTAGTAACTAACTGGCTGCTCCTTGTTTTACACCCCACTGTCCACGTTCTGCCCTAAGGGTCCTTGTACTTTAAGGAACACACCAAAACTACCTTGTGGAGGTTGTAAACTGCTGGTTGGGCAAGGGTGACCTTCATTTGCAATGCCTACTCTGCCAGAATCACAGGATGACACTTCCCCTAAACATTGCCACCTCTCCTTTCTCTCTTGTCCCCTTCAGTCAACTATGTGAAGACCCAGAGGCTTCCTGAGAAAGAAGCCTTGTTAGGAGGTTTTCACAGGGCAAGGGCTCTCTCTGTAGCCACATTGGTCACAGTGTACTTTTCTTCAGATGGGCTTGAGCTTGATTGTATTTTTTGACGTCTGGCATGGACTGTCAAAGCCCAACAATAGACATCTCCATGCCTGTGGCCGAGAGATCAGAGCCTGGGAGTTTAGGTTAGGGTAGACATGGCTTCTAGCTTCTGTTCATCAATCCAGCTACGCCCAACTTCTCTGATTCTCTCATTTCAGCAAGGTTAGAAAGTATCCTACAGAAGGAAACTGAAGTCCAAGGGAGATGGAGTGACCTGCTTGGGCTTCAAGGTATGTTGAGGCCTATGGCCAGGGCAACAGCTAAGGCCTGCTCATTCCCAGGTGGTTGGCACTTGAATAGACAGAAATAAAGGGGTTGAGTCAAACTCTAAGAACTGTACCAAACAAGAAGACTCATACACTTTAGTGTCTACAGCGATCATGGCTGTATTCACCAGACAAGGTTCTGGTGACAAATTGGCATTAATGAAATCTCAATATCTACCCATGAAGAGAAAAACAAAAAATCCATAGCAGGCCCTTATGGGCCATTAGGTGTTAATGGGAATAATACAAATGTCCCACAGAGCACATTACTGAAGTAAGTGAGCCGGCCCAGCCTATCACAATCTGTAACGTCTCAATTACTTCTTACTCAACACACAGGTGTTGGATTAAAACTAGAATCATTGAAGATCCAGGTGGTGGCATGATATGAAGTCATGAGAAAGCTTCTTCATCATGGCACTGAATGAGTGAGCCTGGGCAGGTTGCCAATGCCCTCTGGGTCCCTGGCTCTTCTCAGTAAAATGGGAACAGCCCTGTTCTCTTTTCTGGTTGCTGAGGAGAGCAGAAGGGGTCACACTATCTCATCAACCTAACTTGCATTTCACGTGGTTGTCAGGGTGCCTTTTGACCATTGCCTGTGAGAAGGCTGTCTGAAATCCCTCTGTTGGGAACTGGCTGTCCATCTGTTTAGTTACCTTCTTTTAAGCCAATAACTCATGCATCTGTAAATTTACCCTTTAGTCAGATGCATGCCCAGATACTATATCTTGCTTTTTTTCCAAATAGTTATATTGAGGAATTGTTCACATGCCATGAAATTTAACTCTTGTAAATATGCAGTGATGTGTGTGTGTGTGTGTGTATTTCATAAAGTGGTGCAACCCGATAGCACCGTTAGCCAGTTTTAAATGTTTCACCAATTCAAGAAGCTCCCTTTGCCTGTCTGTGCTTTAGTCCCATGCCCATCCCAAGTTATAGGCCAGCATTGACCTCCTTCCTGTCTCAACTTATGTGTGCTTCCCCGGATAAAGTTGTCAGCATTGGCAGGCAACAGCTTTGAACCACTAAATTTTAACATGTTGCAGCAGGTACCTTCTTGTACCTATGGACATGAACTACTGAAAATTGCCATTTCTTTTTGCTCTGTAGCCGGTTGTGCTTTTCTGGATATTATGCCTTTCTGTGGTCACTTTTATCTTAACATATTTGTACTTTTTTTTGAGACTGGGTCTCATGTATTACAGGCTAGCCTCAAACTTTCTAGGTAGCACAGGTTGACCTGGAACTTCTGATTCTCCTGCCTATGTCCCTCGAGTATTGGTTATACAGGAATACACCATTATGCCCCCCTTATGAGGTAATGGGGATGAAACCCCAAGTTTCTTGCAAGCTAGACAAGCGCTCTATTCATCTTCGGCTTGTGTATTTGTATTGTAGAGCTACATGGAAGATTTCCAAATGCACCAGCTCTCACTGTATAAAAGGTACAATGTCTGAGTTTGTCCTTCATCCATTTCTTGCTGTTATTCTGTGCATGAATGAGCAGAAGCCACGAGGCAATGCTATTTCTCGAGTGTTTCCTTCCGAGCTGCCATTTGTTTTTACTCGCACCGTAATTTGTATGAGGTGGAAGAGAAACGTTTTCTGTTGGCTTTTTGCATTTGTTTCATAACTCCCACGAGAATGCCGGCTGGTTTCATCTTGGAGGTAATTATACTAACTTCAGTACATTCATGGTAGTTATGTGATAAATAAATTTCAGTTCCCTAGAACAAAAGCACGATGGGTAAATAAATATTTCCCATTATAAACATGTCATAATCACCTAACATTTCAGTCTGTAGCAACAACTAAGGTTAAGGCAGAATTTCACATCAGAGCTTCAATAAACAAAGTAGCCTTTTTTAAAACAAATGTATTTCTAGCAGTTAAGGGGTTTAGTCCACATTGAGTTCCTTTTACTTTTGCTCCATTTTTTGAGATAGGGTCTTATGTATTCCAGGTTGGCCTTGAACTTGCTATATAATAGAGGAGGATTACCTTGAGCTCCTGGTCCTCCTGCCTCTGCCTCCTGAGTGATGGGATTATGCACATATACCATCATGCCTGGTTTATGCAGTGGTAGGGATCACACCCAGGACTTGTCCACATTAGGCACTGCCTCTACCCACTGAGACCCAGCTGCAGTCCCTATTGGCTATTATTTCTTTTCTTACAGCTAAGGAATCTGATTCATCTCCAGTTCTCACTCTTGTTTACGTTGTAGGAGATAATGTTTTCTCAAGGCGTTGGATGCTCACAGCTTTGTATCAGCAACCAAAACTTTATGGTTCCTTGAGGTTCTCTGTGGAATGGTTTCAAACGATTTTAATCATTGAAAATATAGGGTTGATAGCTGTATATTTAACTATATTACTAATTCTTCTCATCCAAAATCATAAATGAATTTTAAATCGTGTGTTGTCATTCATCTGTAATTCAATCGCTTTTTTCATGTCCCTGTCTATTTAGCTGGGTATAATAGTTTCCTTCACTCATTTTCCCTTCAAAGCACCATTCACATGGACATGCTTCAGGTTTTTGTAGTGTATCATCCAGGTGAAACTAGTATCATTGTTTTTCCTTCCCACATAGCCAGAGTTTTCTACCTGAATACACTCACTTGTTCTCCATCCTTCGATTCATTACTAAAAAGCAAAATGATCAAGCACAGTAAAGTCTCTCATGTTTAAGGGTTGCTTCTTATGTGTTAATTTATCTTCTCAATCTGTTATGCAGCTTCATTCGCAGCAGCTTTACAACTATTTTATTTGATGGACATGTGCATGCACACACACCTTTGTGTGCAGGGGCAAATAACATGTGTGTGGAGGTCAGAGGAAAGGTTTGGGGGCATTAGTTCTGTCCTGCTATGATGTGAGGTACCAGGGAATCACTTGGGACTGGACAGCAAGGACCTTTATCCACCATAACACTTGAGTGGGAGGATATTGCTTTGGAGGACCCGGAGAGATGTATATTTGAATGCTTGATATCCTGAAGGGCAAGGTGCTCTTTCTCTGGATTGATAACTGTGATGGTTGGTTTTAATGTTTATCTTGACATAACCTAGAATCATCTAGGAAGAGAGTCTCAAAGGAGCAATTGTCTAGATCAGGTTGACCTATGGGCACATGTGTGGGTGGATGGTCTTGATTATGTTAATTGGTGTGAGATGATAAAGCCTACAGTGGGCAGCACCATTCCCTAGTCTGGGACCATAGGCTGAATAAGAGCATACAGCTGAGTACTGAGTCTGCATTTGTTCCCTTTCTGCTCTTGACTGTAAACGTGACTATCTGCTTCAACTTCCTGCTTTATAACTTCTCCATAATCATGAACTGGAACCTGGAGTTGCAAACTTAACAAATCCTCTCTTCTCTAAGTTGATTTTTGTCAGGATGTTTTATGATAGGGACAGGATGACACTAGACTAGTGACTGATATTCAAAGACAAAGATGCCATTTCATCTTTTATTTTGAGGGAAAGTCCTGTTCTTTCCCCATTGGTTCATTGCACAGCAAGTTGGAGGATTTTCCAGGCAAGCCCTAGAGTCCAACTGCATTTGATCTGGGGTGCACATAATCTCTATGCATTGTCGCCATTGACTCACTGACAAGAATATCCAGCTGTATTCCAGACTGCCCTTGACAACAAGACAAACACTCAGTTCAACTAGGAAGATTATTGGCTCATCAGGACTGCACACTTGTGATGCTTAGTCTTAACTGTCAGGTTGACAGGATCCAGAATCACCCAGGAGACAAGCTAGAACTAGATTCAACTGCGGTCAATACAGCGACAAGTCAGCAAAGACTCAGACGCAGGCTTTTCTATCTCTGTGTTCCTTACCTAGTTTATCCAGGCTAACTTCTGAACAATCCAGGTAGTGACTTCTGGATTGTTCAGGTAGATTCTACTATCCACAGGCAATAAATGTTGTTCTCTTCCCTGGCATTGGCAAAAGAGCTTTTTGCATTATTTACATTGCATTTCTGTACCACATCCTGGGTTCCAGGCATTCTTTCAAGCACTTAAGGATATTGGCTGATTTAATCTTCTCAACAATCCAATGTGATGGGACACCAAGGTTCAAAGATTTATCAGCTCCCCCATGGTGTCTGAGCCAGGAAACTACAGAACTGGGATTCAAACACACATCTTGGTCCCAAAGCTGTCTTCTTGGCAGTGGGCAGTTCTGGCCCTTCTGCAGAGCCCCCCTTTTATTCAAATCTACTGCCCATGCTGAAGCTTTCCGTATACCTAGGCCAGCCTGGTCCCTTGTTATACTGGGATTTATTTGTGTCTGTTCCCTTAGCCTTGATGTTTATAACCTTGTGAGGATGAGGATGAGGAGCACACAGGGGACCCCTGTTTCTCTTTACTTGCTGAGAGTCATTATGTCTCTGCCAGCTCCAAGATGGAGAAAGTTCCAATGGCCTGGGCTTGATGCCACTTGCAGACATGCCCAATCCCAGCAGCAGAGCCAGATCCTTTCTTGGAAGTTGAAAAGGGGCAGCCAGTGAAGAAAGATCAAATCTCTTGTTGCCCACTTGTGTGTCTTTAACCCACTCCATCTTGAAGCTTATGGCTAAGATAGACATGATCTCCAAACAGAGCCTCTGTTTCCTCCTCCTCTTCCTCTTCCTCCTCCTCTTCCTCCTCCTCTTCTTCCTCCTCCTCCTCTTCTTCCTCCTCCACTTCCTTCTCTTTCTCTTCTCTTTCTTTCTCTCTGTATGTATATGTGTATAAATTGTATGAATGCATCTGTACTTGTGCACACACATTTGAAGACCAGACATACAAATATTTTTTGTCTCCCTTGAACTCTCTCTACCTTATATTCTGAGACGAGGTTTTTCACTGAACCTGGCTACATTGGCTACACTGAAAGACTAGTGAGCTCCAGAGCTCTGCCTGGTTGGTTCCCTGATACTGAGACCATTGCTTTACCTGGCTTCTTTTTATATGAATGCCAGAGATCTGGATTCAGGTTCCTCTTGTTTGCTGGGTCCTCTTCCCAGCCTCTGGCATTTAATATTTTGAAACAGAGTCTCATGGAGTTCAGGTTGGCCTCAAACTTGCTATGTAGCCAAGGATGACATTAACATTTCATCTTCCCATCCCCACCTCCTAGGCACTTGGTTTATAAGCCTGCACCAAGGTAACTGGTTTGCTGTTGTTTTGAGTCAAGGTCTCTTTCTGTTGCTGGGGCTGATCTGGAACTCTTTACATGGCTCAGGTTGGCCCTGAACTTGGGATCATTCTACATCTGCAGTGCTGGTATTATAAGCAGATGGCTGGTTTCTAATCAGGCCTGTTGAAGGCTTGTCCTAACCTCTGGGGCCTCTGGGATGTGTGAGTCCTATGGGGTTTTGTGGGGTAGACATGGGCCTTTAGCTATGAGGCCCGCCGAACAGTCTGGAAAATCTGAGTGTGCCCTGGTGATGGCAGATCTTCTTGCAGAGTCTGTGCCCCACACAGAGAGCTAGTTGTCAAGTTTAGAATAGCACCTGGGCCATTCTCCTTCTTGTTGTTTATTCAGTGACAATAACACAGACGACCCAGGTCTGTTCAAAGCACAGGGATTCTAGACACAACAGACCAAGTCTCTGCTCACCCACCTCACTGTGTCCTGGGGTTAGAGTGCAGATAATTGAGAAGTTACATGAACAATCCAGAACTACTTTTATAGTTGTAAGTGGAGTGGGAGGGTGAGTGGGCAGACTGGATGGATGAGGCCCTGGCTGTGATTCCCAGCACTGTATAAATGGGTCATGGGGACATGCTGTGATCCTAGTACTCTGGAGTAGAGACTGCAGGGGCAGAAGTTCAGTCATCCTCAACTACATAATGAGTCTGAGGCCAGCCGAGGCTACATGAACTTGATCCTTGAGGGGCAGGGTTGGCAGGTTGAGGGAGTCGAGCCATCAGAGGGGATTTCTGGCAGCTGGTACCAGGGTGGTAAGAGGTGCAAAGGGTTTGTTAGGGCAGAACAAGGAAAGAAAGACAAGAGCATTGAGGACAGACTACTCAAAGTCAGGGATACCAGGGGAAAAGCACTGAGCATTGCGCAGTGTGACATTTAACCAAGGGAAGATCAAGGCTTGTCAAATCAAGTAGGCATTTCGATGGAAAAAGTGATGTTTGGTGCTTCCGCAGCCACCTTGTGCTCATGAAGTTATGAGGGTTATAATGGATGCCCTTTAGATATTCACTGAAGTGGTAAATAACCTTAGCATTCATGTCTCCTCTTGTTCCTTCAGGATGTGAGCTCAAACACTGTTTAAGTAATTTGTTGTCATTACACAGGCATACCCTTGGTAGATGTGCTGTGTGTGTGTGTGCGCGCGCCTGTGTCCATCCATGTGTGTGAGTTTGGGTGTGCTTCTCTTTTCCAGCAAGACACACTTCAGCTATGTTTTTCTGTATTAGTCTGAAAAAAAAAATCCCAGTTGGGAGGGTAGCTGAAGACAGGATGGCATCAGGCTATTTCCTGGAACACAGACTTCGAACTGTCCCCTCCCCAAGGAACCAGGCTCTTGCAAATATTCAGAGACTAGGAGAGCGCTACTTCTCCTTACACAGGCCCCACAGCTTTGGGAAACTTTTTAAAGTTCATCATTATTTATAAAGTTAATACTTATAATGAAAAGGTTTCCCTTTGATGTGGGGTGTTTTCGGAGCCTCTGTGACCTATATTGCCGATGTTCCTTGTGTATGAGGTGAGGCAGGGACAGGCTGGGGAATTACCCATGTTTAATGAACACTAAAATTAGGATTTGACTGAAATCCACAGAAATGGCTCTGCAGCAAGTTTGCGATGCCCCTGGGGAGCTGTGGGCAGCTCAAATTTACCCACAGGCGCTTTTGAAAAAAAAATTTTTTTTTTTTTTTGAATCAGCACAGTTGGTTCTTTTGAGCGTAGAAGGTTGTTTCTGCCCAAGGCCCCTTCTGCCCTCCTCCATCACAATTCCTGGTACTGATGCTTTGGGGGGACCAATAAGGGGCTCCTCTGCAGGCTTTTGTGGTATTGATCATGGTGTCTGCACAGGCCTTAAACCTGGCGATGGCATAAGCTCCCCCAGGGCCAGTGATTGACCCCTTGAGAAGGGTGAGGAATCCTGAGAAAAATCGTACCCACAGCGGACATGTGGTTGATAGAAGAGGACCCTACAGAGCCTCTTGTCGAGTGCTCCTTCCCCCCCAAAAGCAGGTCTTGGGTGAATGCAATTTGTCTTGAAGGCTTTTTGCTGAATGATGTGGGCGGAGCCTGAGCTCATGGCAAGTGACAGGAAGCAGTTGGGAGGTGCAACTATCTTCCCCAGTAGCCCACGACGAAGGGGAAGGACAGAAGGATGAAAGGATAGAAGGGCGCAGTGATGAGAACAGAACAGGGTTGAAGTTGGGCTGTAAACTTCTGCCTGGGGAAACGCGAAAGGTGGGGCTCAGCCCTGGTGAGCCGTTGGCCAGACTATTGAGGTCTGGTGCTCCGGTTTCTTCTTCATTCTTTGAGCACTTATGTCTTAGTGAGCACAGGCGGCCTCAGATTCTCTGTATCCCTCCCAAACCAGGAAGCAGAGACTGGCAACAGAAAGTGAAGTTTTTTACAGTTATTTACCTAGAGTAGGGGACGAGGGAATCTAAGTTCCTTCACGCGCTATCCGTGGTCATCTTGGGGTTTCTCATTCTAAAGCCTCAATCTTAGGTCATGTAGGGCAGGTGTCAAACTTACCTGTAGGCCAGTCGAACTGGGCCGGTGGGAAGTTACGTGGGTTCCAGGTCTCCATCATTGTCTCTGTGCTCATGAATTCCAGTCCTCTTCACAGGTGGAGAGCGAAACCTTTCCTGGCTTCAGTTCTCACGCCAATTCTTTTAGCCTTTTTTTTTTTTTTTTTTTTTTTTAAATGAAATAAAATTACATCACTTTCTCCCTTCCTTTTGGTCACTCTAGCTCCTCCCACCTACCTCTAACCCCGCCCATGTTGCCCTCCACTCTCAAGTGGATTAACACACTCATTTTGCGCATGCCAACAAAAAGATGATAATGGGGTGGCCCAAGGGAGGGGTATCTATGTAAGTCTCCCCAGTGCTTCAGAACAGTGTCACCTGCTTGCCTAGCAGTGATCAAAGGACACTTTTATATGCATGTGCTCTTGCAAAAGTATTTCAGTGCTAAGTGAAATGGCGTTTGTTAAAAAAAATTATTTGAATAAATTATAAAAAAGAATATATATTAAAATCTAAGTAAATAGCTCTTCCCCACCTCTGCTCAGTAAGTTAGGGAAGCAGCGTTTATGTTTTTGGCACACAGTGTCCTTTAGCTTTCTG
Organism: Arvicanthis niloticus; assembly: GCF_011762505.2. Classification (NCBI taxonomy): domain Eukaryota; kingdom Metazoa; phylum Chordata; class Mammalia; order Rodentia; family Muridae; genus Arvicanthis; species Arvicanthis niloticus. The sequence goes on along the minus strand of NC_047675.1, from coordinate 42,221,885 downwards.
CTCCCATGTAAACATCCAAATTTGCACCCATGTAGATAGACATCTGCTTGTTTCTAATGTGTACTCAGCGTTTTGCCTTTTTATTGAATAGTACATCAGGAGCGCCTGTTGGGTTGTGTGCATTATCTAATTTTTAATAGTTCCACGAGACTCTGCAATATAGATTTATCAAATGTAGCCACCATTCTTTATTGATCTGCTCATCTGCTTTTTCAAAACCTGTCTCGCTGCAACCTCCTGTCTCTCCTGTCACTAGGACCATGGACCAGCATCCCCCACTCTGCTTGACAGTTGTAACTTCAGGAGGTCCCATTAGAACTCAGATCAGGGGCTCCTCTCCCAGGAACCCTCATGAAACCTGGGAACTAACCATCCCCTTTCGTTCTCCTCCCCTTTTCGTAGCTTTCTTGGACGAGTCCCTAAATCCTAGGCTTGCCTTGAAATAACTCACTGTGTAGCTAAAAATGACCTTGGATTTAAGATCCTCCCTTCTCTATTCCCAGACTGCCGAATTCAAACTACCACACTGTCCAACAGCTGGACTCTCTTTCTGCTCACCAAGAGTCTTAGCAACACCCACATCTGGATTGTTATACCAATGCTCAGCTTGAAAACATCGTCTTCCTGGGACTGTGAGATGGCTGAGCAGGTAAAGATCCTTGCTACCTGAATTTACTCCCTGGAACCCACATGATGGAAGGAGAGGACTGACTCCTGTAAGTTGACCCCTGACCTCCACAGGTGTGATGTTGAGCACACTCTCACCTCACCTCAACACACGATACATAGTTGCATTAAAAAAAATCTGCCTATCCATCTGATACATTGACTAACCACCCTGTCGCTTCGCTCTCCCTTTGAACATTTTCTTGAGAATACAGTGTACTGCTATTCAGAATGGAAGTGTGTTTTCCTTATTAAACAGTGGTGGGCGGATGCTACATTGAGGAAGATGTATTTTTTAGAGTTTACATATTAAACACCAGCGATACTCAGCTAGATAAGTGTTAACTGAGGTCTGTTTCTCTCTGTGGAAAAATATCACATTTCCCCCTCAACCCAAATAGTTATGTGGTTGTGGGAGTCTCCCTCTGATGCAGTCCTGCTTCATGCAAGACATTTCCTTATGGAATAAAGAAGGCACGACTTACAGTAAAGCACACAGCAGGCACAATGTAGATATTTATCCTGAGGTCTTTGTGGACCCAAACTGACCTAGCAGGCCAATTCACCTAAAAGGTTATTCAATTATTCAATCAATCATTCCTTCTATTTTTAAAATTACATTTATTTGTGTGTCAGCATCAAGGGAGTGGCATATATGCCACAGCTTAAATGGGGGGGCAGAGGACAGTTTGAAGGATTTGGCTCTTTCCTTTCACGATATGGGAGCTGGGGATTTGAACTTGGCAGCCAGAATCTTTACCCTTTACTTGCTAAGCCATCTCAAATGATCTCTCTCTCTCTCTCTCTCTCTCTCTCTCTCTCTCTCTCTCTCTGTCTCTCTCTCTCTCTCTGTCTCCTCCTCCTCTTCTTCCTCCTCCTCCTCCTTCTCCTCTTCCTCCTCTTCCACCCTCATCCTTTTCCTCTTTATGTGACAATGTGACAGTGTCTCAGTATATACATAGCTTCAAATAGCTCTAAACTCACTATGTAGCCCAGGTAGCTCTCAAATTCATGAGTCTCCTGCCTCAGGCATCAGAGCACTGATATTACAGGAGATTACAGGACTGCCTCCCACATGTTTGAGTGTACTTTTTGATGGGGGGAATCAATGCTAGCAACTTGGGAAAAAGTTTTTTTTTTTCTTTTTTTTTTTCTCTCAAGTGAAGCAGGTTTGGTGGTTTTGCAAGACCAAGTTTCTGGAAGCAACTGTGAGCCCAGAGTATAATTACTACTGTCAGTTCATGTCTCATGTCCCTTTGTCTTCCCTAAGGCCAGGTCACAGTGTCCTTTCCTAGGTTCCCTGACCTTCAGACCACACAGTGCTTTGCCTCTCCAGCAAGTTCTGCTTGCCTCTGGGGTTCTCTCGTTAGGTTTATTTTCACTGAACTCCACTGGCCCTAAACCCCAGTGTTTGAACTGTCCAAGCAGTTTAAGATAAGCCTGCTGCTGTGGTAGTATCTTTCATTGTGGGGACAGAAGTTGCTGTCCCCACGTAGCCACCTTATAGCATTTTAGCATTTATCTGGAAATAAGCAGGTGAAGTCCTCTTTATTTTGCCTCCTCTTTCTGTCACACCCAACAATCCAGGCCAACCTTTCGTCTAGCAGGTCATCAGGAGGAGAGCCAGTGTATGCATTTCTGAAGTCACCCACTTTTTTTTTTTTTTTTTTTGCTTCACTTTCTCTTTTATCTGAAGCTCTTTTGTGAGTGATCATTATTTTCTGCCTAAACTTTTACTTTGAGTCCTGTCATATGCCGTCCCTGCAAAAAGGCTCTGAGCTCAGGAGTCTGAGCCATGATCTCATCGAGCCGTGCAGAATGCCCGGTTCCTGGAAGACCCAGTGGCGGGTGATTGAGATATCATCCATAGATGTCTAAGAATGAGTTTATCTGCACTTAGCATCTTAGGAAGTGAGTGAAAACAGCACTCGTGAGGTGTTTTGTTTCCAAAAGTTTGTCTCTCTGTCTCTTTCCTGTCTGACTTTCTCTATATATCTCTTTCTCTGTCCCTGTCTCTCTCCCCATGTGTGTGTGTGAGTGTGTGTAAGTGTGTGTTGTGTGTTTTGTGTGTGAATGTGTGTGTATGTATGTATGTGTGTGTATGAGTGTGTATGTGAGTGTGTGAGCATATGTGTGAGTGTAAATATGTTTGAGTGTGTGTATGAGTATATATATGAGAGTGTGTGTGAGTGTGTATGTGTGAGTATGTGTATGAGTGTGTATGGTGAGTGTGAATGTTTGTGTGAGCATGTGTGTGAGTGTGCATGAGCATGTGTGTGTGTGTGTGTAAAACAATGCCATTCTAAAACTTGTCACTTAATACATACTAGCAAAACCTTTTAAAATCAGATGGCTTAATGGATAAGCTTGCCCCATATCTGATGATCCAAGTTTGATCTCAATGGTGATAAAGCACCGAGTTCTCAAGCCTGCTCCATGACTGCCCCATGAGCAAAGTGGCATGCCCTCCACCACACGGAAATTTAGAATGTGATTCAGAAACAACAACATATGCCCCATCTGGGTGCCCTTCTCACAACTGATGCATAATCGAAAAGCCAGCTTGTTCCCACGTGCAGAAGAGAGGTTGTAGGATGCTGGGAGGCCCAGAAGTACAGGGCCAACCATCTTCAAGGTGATGTCACCTCACTTGCCCTGTTCCTGGGAAACAGAGGAGCTCATTGGAATAGCAGCCTGGTCACAGAGGAGAGAGCCACCTGGACATGTCTGTCTTGTACCAGCCAGGCAAGATCTTCACTGAGCAGTCTCTCATTTCCGTGCCTGCTGCCTCTCTGAGTTTAATGTTTCAATGGTCTTCTTCCCTAGTGAGATTCAGCACATCCTTCTGTGTAAGACCCACTCTCCCACTCGTGATGGAATCTGCCCATATTTCACATCATGCTTCAAAGAACCTATCCTGATATTCTTACCTGTTGAGTCAGCTTCAGCTGTGCCCTCTCTGGGTTACTGTGGCCTCATTACTTTCTCTCTGCAATGACTTTACCCATTTTAATGTGCTAGAACTGTCCAACTCTCTCTTTAAAAAGAAAGACTCAAGGGTTGGGGCTACAGCTCAGTCAGTTAAGTGTTTACCGCACAAGCATGAGGACCTGAGTTCAAATCCAAAGTCCCCACATAAAAGTAGAATGCAAGACCAGCTGGGCAGATGGATCCCTGAAGCTTATTGGCCAGTCATTATAAGCAAATTGATAAACCACAGCTTCAGTGAGAGACCTTGTCTCAAGACATAAAGTAAAGAGCAATCAATAAATAATCAACTAAGACACCCAGCCTGCACATACACATAGGTGCAAACACACATAAATACACAGGTGCACATGTGAGTGTGTATGCATGCATGAACACACACATACTCACACACACACACACACACACACAGACACACACACACACACGCACGCACGCATGCATGCATGCACGTACGCACGCACGCACGCACACACACACGCACACACGCAAGCAGAAAGGGCTCCCGTCCCAGTTGCATGATGAGTCAGCACAGGGCTAGCTGCTTCTCTCCCCATCTCCCTTGACTAAAGAATCAGCTCAGCCTTGGCAGCTCACTTCCAGTGCCAGCAAGGCAGACAGGGCAGACAGGGCAGGCAAGACAGGCTATGAACTTCTAGTGTTTCAACCCAGGTCAAAACGGCTCTAATGTCAGGCTTGCCTCTTGCGTACACATCAGTTGTGCTTGAGGCTCTATCAGACCTGATCAAAGACCAACGTCTCCCTTCCAAACACTGTTCCTTTCCTTCCTTCCACAGGACTTGAACACTAACCATTTTACACACTGAACTCTCAGCACTTGTTTTTGGAAAACCCACTCCTATTAATGGTGGCTTATTGTCTACCTGGCTCATCACGGACCTGGAAGAATCTCACTCACTATTGCCTTTCAAACCTTACTGCATTTCAGAGCCAGATTTGTTAAGAGAACATTTGAATGAATGACTGACTGACTGAATGAATGAATTTAGATGACCCCACATGCGTCCTAGCTGCTAGTTCTTGCCCCACCCCCACCTAGATCTCAGGCCTGATGCATCCTCTCTACCCATCAGCTTCACAATCTGAAGCCCCATCAGTTTTCTCTCCCTGAAGGAGACCTGCAAATTAATTGCATCTCTCCGCTTTGTTCTCAATTCTTGCCTGTCCCAGGGAGGGTGGGCAGGACAGTAAGCAGCCCACAACAGACAACCCCTTTTATTCCTTCTGACGGCCTCAGGGAGGTTTGATGGGGACATTTCCATAATCGATGAAGGAGCCCTGTCACCCCAAACATGGAGTCTTTAAAGACGATAGGTTTATGCAAATTAGATATTGATGGAGTAATGATTAATTGGCCCTGAGCCTTTGTTAATATGCAATTGTAGTAACAGAGATACGTTTATAATTATTTTGGTTAATTGTTCAAACAAGCACTCAGGACTTAATTGCACAGAGTAATTGAGGAGTCCTGGTATTAGAATTATTTCTTCCCAAAGGAAAATCAGAGTTCTTTAACCAGTTGGGTCCCTGTACAGAGGGCTGGAGGTGCTGTGTGTTCTCCTGGGTACTTTGTGTCTTCAGAGGATGAAGTTCTGCCACATAGCCTCAGCTCTCCTGTTCTCAAAGGGTTAAGAAGCTTCACTGAGTGTCTGGACAGGGAAGGAGTCTGACCTTGGCCCTTGAAGAGCCTCGTGATTTGTGGAGGAGTCATTTAGTTTCTATGAGCTATGGTTGCCTGGTCCATGAAAGAAGAACAGTATTTAACTCATAAATGCAAAGCATGAATGGCGTCTGCATGAAGCCTGGAGTTGGCACAAGGTATATATTAAGCATTCTCCTCATCACAGTGATCAAATCCCTAACAAGGCAACTTAAGGAAGAAAGATATTTTCTGGCACACAGCTCGGGGACTTCTGTCTATCCTGGTGGGAAAGACATGGCTGCAAGTGGATCCACAATGGCTGAAGCATATGGCAACTGTCTGCTTCCTGTTACCAATCAGGAGCTAAGGAGAAAGAAGTCGTGTGGTCATGCTATAAAAATCTCAAGGCCCACCCCAGTGGCCTACTTCCTGTAACTGGGCTCCACTTCCTACAGGTTCTGCAACCTCTCCAAACAACACCACCTGCTGGCACCCAAGTGTTCAAACACATGCCTGTGGGGGACAGTTATTATTTAAAGCATAACAGATGCTTGCTAAATGGCTCTGAGACCTAATATGGTGATCCTTCCTGGTGACCATCCAGCAGACTCAAGACAGATGATGCTATCAGTTGTGCTATCAGGCGCCTGTGTAGTTGGGCATGGAACATGAATTAGGAGAGCTTAAGACTTAGCTTATTTAAATAAACAGGAAAGGAAAGTTTGAAATGGCTCAGCCACCAATCTTGATGACTTGAGCTTGATCCTAGGACACGCATGGTAGAAGGAGAGCATAGACATTTTCAAGTTGTCCTCTGACCTCTACATACTGACATATACATTGGCACATACACAAGTCAGTCAGTCAGTCAGTCAGTCAGTAGATGCACAAGGGTAGGGAGGGATTGGAAGAACATATGCAGGCTCTGGAGCTAAGCATGGAAAGCCAATGCTGAGATTTCTATAAAATAGTTGGCTTGACTTCATGCTTTAAGGCTTACTGCCTCTGAAAGATATCACAGGGAATTTTACATATTTATTGCTGTTCAAATTCTAGAATATACCCCGCCCCCAATGTGTACACTCAAACATATGCATGCTTGCACACACAGACACAGATATACATATGCATATATGCACACACCCTGGTACAAATGTTGTAACAGGGAGAAATGTCTTGGTGGCATCTCCTAAGGGGATAAATTCTCTTTGGCCTGTCCTCAACTTGGATATCTGCCTGCCGTGTAGGGCAAGAAGCTGCAGCAGGGCTGATCAAGAGAGGCCTTCACAGCATTTGAAATCTAGGCTTAGGATGTGGGGAGAGCAAAGCCAGGCTTTGCCTCCTTTTGGCCTCTGACCTTGGGCAGGATTTTAAGTTTGAACCTATATGTTCTTTGGATTTTATTGAGTTAAAGTAAGTAGTCATAAAGACAAGTAAGATTGCAAAGCTGGCTTAACTCAGTGGTTCAGAGTGTCTCCTGCTCTTCCAAAGGACCTGATTCAGTCTTTAGCATCTATGTTGGGCATCTTAAAATTGTCTGTATCCTAAGCTCCAGGGAAACCTCACTGGGGATGTCTTCTGAGGCCTGGGGAAGGCAAACCATGCACTTGAAGTTCAGAACATGGTCAAGTGCTAGCCAAGACCACTTGACAATAGTTTTCCATTTCTCTTCTTTCATTATGCCTTCTCCACCAAGAGCAGAGGCTTCTTTGCTACCCAAATGTAGAGGTCATCTCCTGTCTGTGAGTGTGTCCTGTGTCCTGTGTCCTGATGATTTCCATTCTCTTCCATCTCAGTCAGCTCCATCCACACCAGATAATTTCTCTCCTCACCCTTTGCCAGGCCAGGAAAGAACCAGATCCCTTAAGAAGCAGTCCTCCTAGGACAACTCTACCATCCTGTGGCCTCTGTCGGCTTGGATGCTGCCAGGCTGTGCCAGCAAGGCCAAGTGTATAATTGTCTTTCTGAAAATACTGCCCTCATTGATTTACAGGCAGTTGCAGACTCAGAGTCGGGCCAGAGTGTCACCCATTGGCCCTGTCCTACCCTGTCTGGTGACATGGAGACTCTCAACCCACCCTGCCTCATCATCCTTCCATTATATTCCAGTTCCTCCCTTCATGGACTGCACTCATGCTTCCTAGAACAGGAACTGAGTAGCCTCGGCTGGCCAGCTCAGGACTTATCCTGATTTATATCACTGTTTTATCATATGATAATATTGGTAGCAGGAAGCAAGGACCCCTTACAACACCCACTCATGAGGCAGGTATTTCACATGGGGGAGTAGTGATTCTTGAGTCATGTCTCATCCACCCAAGGGATTGATTCTCTTCTCACCTACCAAATACATGTACCGTATTCTTCAATTGTGGACCCATTACTAAGGACAAAGATTATTGGTGCCTTGTGTGTCTGCAGGGGGTTAGTGCAATATATTTATGACCACTCTCTGGCCTGGATAAGCAAGTATTTCTTACTTCAGTCAACTTAATCCAATGAAGGAGGTTATTAGTAAATGAGACAGAACAGCCCCAGAGTTATGACTTCAGGCATTGTTGGATCCAGGGGCTCCAGCAATAATTATAAGGCCTTTTCCTTAGCTTCCCTTTTCTTTATATTGGCCTCTTTCTTATAAATCAGGGTGGCTGCCATTGGCACCATTTCAGGTTCTTGATTACCCCAAAGGATACTGCACTGTTTTTCTCTATAGTTCAAAAAGAGTTAAAAGACATATTCTAAATCTCATCAAATCTGTTGTGGATACAGGCTGATAGACCAGGCCTGAGTCTGCATAGAAGCCAGATATGAGGCCAGTACTGGTCAGTCCACTGCATGGAGAGTGCATAGAGTGTGTCACTAATACATGGTAATGGTGGCCAATATTTCCTTTTGGAAGTTAGGAATTTCTAATAACTTCCCATTTCATGTGTTTTGAATCTGTTATTAGGTGTGTGTGTGTGTGTGAAGAGAGAGAGAGAGCATATATACGTGTTCTTGATAAATTTGTTCCTTTCTCTCAACTAAGACATGCCCATTTCTATCTTTGTAAATGTTTGTTGTTTATTCTGTTTGATGTAGCTGCCACTCTCTGCTTTAGTTTTAACATTTATTGAGTTTCACATTCTCTACAGCCTTATGTTTAAGACACATCTCTTAGTCGATAACACACAGGTCAGTCTTCATTTTTAAAAATCCATTTGACATTCTCTTCCTTTTGAATTGATATTTGTCCATTCATATTTAATATAATTATTGACCCAATCGTATATGAATATTTGGGTTTACTCATTGTATTTCATTAGTCCCTTATTCATTTTGGTCTTATGTTCCCCCCTTCTATGCTTTATCTGGGATATTTGATTATATGTTAGATAGGCATATTTATGAAAATTCCATATAAATTTATCATTTGGCTTTTCAGTAAACTTTATTTTTTGGGGTGTGTGTGTACATGAATACATAGTCCTAACTGTGGATAATTAATTATCTTAGAGTCAATATTGTGCCACTAAAAATTGAATATATGAAATTTAGCATTGTGTGAATTTGTTCCTCTCCTCCTTCCCTTTATGCTATAGTATCCACATGCATTACATCTACATGTGTTTTAAAGATTTAAAAAAATTACATGTATGTGTGTCTGTATAGGAGTGCCCACAGGCCATAAGAAGAAGTTTATTTTTGTTGTAAAGCACACTGTATGGATTTTGATAACCAAACTCAGATTCTGTGGCAGAGTATCAAGTGCTGATAACCACTGAGCCGTCTCTCAGCTTCTGTAGCCTCTCTTTGGTTCTTCCCCCTTAGAGTCTATTTCATGCTATGACTCAGTGTATGTAGAAAAGCATAGAATGAGTCAGGTCTTCCTGCTCGGTACAGCATCACAGGCCCAGAATCTTGTACCACCTATGGATGTGCCCATCTTCTAGGTTTTGGGAGGTGAGCAGATGTGAACTTACCGGGGTGAGGCAGATAGTCACGATGGAAGAAGAGAGGGCTGGAAGAGCAGTAGACTGTGAGAGGTGACTTCAGTGTCTCACACTGAGTCAGACCTAGGACAGGAGGAGTGGGCTGGGCTCTGCACAAGGTGAGACTGTGAGGGTTTATATAAGGACGGGCAAGGTCTTGGTAGAGAGGTGAAGTGAGACAGACATCTGGGACCAAAGGAATAAACGAGGAGCAATAAGAAAACTGCCTCCATGATACGAATGCACACTCATTCCAGAAAGAACCACCCCTTTCCTAGCAAAGCACACAAAAACGCAGCTACTCCCATCCTCCAAGTTTCAGCCCTTGAATTTGGCTCCCCATTGTAGGTGCATAATAAATTCCTGTTGAATTAAATTAAAATGTTTAAGGAGCCAGTGGCTGGGCCAGGCCTTTCTTTGCTGTCAAGGAAGAATTTATTTATCAAGACCTAGACTTTGGCAAAGGGCCTTTGCTTCTCTTGGCTAGTCTGTGGTCATGATTTAAGATGCTGAGTTTTGCCACCCAGGGTTGGAAACTGGGTACTTGGTCAGACTGGAGTGTGCAGCCTGAATGTTAGGGGAACGGACGGTTTTAAGAAGCTCGGAGAAGTACTTGGTTTATACTCCGGTCTTCCTGAAAGCTCCAGAGGGGGTGTAATGGTCAGCTTCAACTGTCAGCTTGGTGCAACCGAGAATCACTTAGGAAGAGTTTTAATGAGGAATTGTTTACATCAGATTGTCCTGGGGACATACCTGTAGGAGATTTGTCTACATTGTTAATTGACATAGAAAGACCCAGCCCAGTGTGGGTGGTGCCATTCCCTAAAATGGGGATTCTGAACAGTATAAGAAGGGAGAAAGCTAGCTTGAGTGTCTTAGTTAGGGTTTTACTGCTGTGAACAGACGCCATGACCAAGGCATCTCTTATAAGGACAACATTTCATTGGGGCTGGCTTATAGGTTCAGAGGTTCAGTCCATTATCATCAAGGTAGGAACATAGCAAGATCCAGGCAGGAATGGTGCAGGAGGAGCTGAGAGTTCTACATCTTCATCTGAAGGCTGCTAGCAGAATATTCACTTCCAGGCAGCTAGGACGAGGGTATTAAAGGTCACACCCACAGTGACACACCTACTCCAACAAGGCCACACCTCCTAATAGTGCTACTTCATGGCCCATGCATATAGGAACCACCACACTGAGCAGGGTCAATAAGCAAGCAAGGCTGAAATCTGGCCTGCATGCATTGTTTGGTTTCTCGCTGCTCTGTGGATGTGACGCTCCCTGATTGAATTCCCACCTAGATCTCTCCTCAGTGGTGCACTGTAAACCTGGAATTTAAAGCCAAATAAACTGTTTCCTCCCCTAACCTGCCTTTTGCCAGGCTATTTTATCATGGACTATGATAGGAGCCCTGAAACGCTGGCTCCACCAAAGCCACAATTTTGGGGGAGGAAGTGAGGTAACCTTGTTGATAGACCAGTGGCTTTCCAATCTTCAAGGTCAACTCAAGATCATTCCTCTGTGAGAGGCAGAGCGTGTTCATGGAACTGGTGTAGGATTCCATGCAAGTGTTCTCACGTTCTCGTTCTCTCCCATGGACACTGTCTGTTGCAAGTACCACCTTCAAGTCCACCTTTATGTATCCCAGGAGTGAGGACTTATGTATCCTGGGACTGATGATAACCGAGCAGAAGCTGGTCTCTGGTCACAGCTTCATAAAAATGGCATGGAAAAAAAATATCCTGCTTTCCAATCAGTCAAAAGGATATTTTTCTCTCTCCCGGAATTCATATCAGGGCTGAGCAAATAGGTCATTGGTAGAGCAGTTTCCCATAACATCGTGGATTCAATCTTAAGCATTAAAAAACAAAAGAAGACATTAAAAAGGCTGGGGAGATGGCTGAGCTGTTAAGAATGCTCACTGCTCTGGCAGAGAACCTGAGTTTAACTTCAAGCACCCACACAGCTATGTATAACTTCAGTTCCATAGAATCTGACAACTTCTGGCATTGCAGACTCCTGAATGCATGTGATGCATTTTGTTTGAGAGAGAGAGAGAGAGAGAGAGAGAGAGAGAGAGAGAGAGAGAGAGAGAGAGAGAGAGATATTACATACATGGATGCAGAAACCCAGGTCTAAGGTGGCCTGTGATTCAGTGAGTTTGTGGTAGGGAGAGGCATTACAAGTTTAGTAAGCAAGTGTGTGGCTTTCAACACACAACTCCATCAATACTGGTGAAACAAATGTGGCTTCTTGTCTCCAATGCTCACACATGAGAAATCAGACCCTCCTTCCAGGAGGCTGCAAGGTCATTCCCCAGGAAAGATGGAGGAGCAGCAGAGATGACAGACAGCCTCTCCAGCACAGGTCCAGCAGGTCCATCCTCTTTTTTTTTTTTTTTTTTTTTTGGTTTTTCGAGACAGGGTTTCTCTGTGTAGCCCTGGCTGTCCTGGAACTCACTCTGTAGACCAGGCTGGCCTCGAACTCAGAAATCCACCTGCCTCTGTCTCCCAAGTGCTGGGATTAAAGGCGTGCGCCACCACCACCCGGCTAGGTCCATCCTTACATATACATCTGTTACACACATTCCAGTAGGGCCCAATGTTCTGGGAGATGTTATGTTCTTCCAGGTCTGTTACCTGGCCTATCCAACCAACACACAAGTTTGAGCCTTCCTATGGGGTCTGCTGAAGTAGAAGCTCAAATCCCTTCAGGTATAATTACAGGAGAAGTAGGCTCTGCCTGCTTAATTATGTAGGCTTCTCGGCTAGCACAAAACGGCATATTCTGCAGAGGCAATTTGAAAGATCAAAGTTTCTAAGACTCAGAACACCTAAGCCGATGGGAGACTTCTCTACCATCCATCAGGAAGGGCTCAAGGGAACAAAGGAAAACAATATTAGCATATAATTCAACCCAAATGTTTCAGGGTCCTGCCAAGACAGGAGCACATTTCAGAGCAGTGGTGAGTTTCTTCTCAGCTTCATTTCAAAGCCCTTTCTCTTTAGGTCCTTCCCACACCTAACCAGGTATTAACCCTATGTACTTTAAGTGAACAAGTAAATGAAAAAAATTAATGACTTGAAGAATTGAAAACTGGGGGCCGGAGAAATGGCTCAGATGGTAAAGGACTTTATGTACAAGCTTGAGGACCTGAGTTTGGATCCTTTCCCCATGTAAAGTCAGAGTGTGGCAGAAGGTACCTATGCTCTCAGTGCTGGGGAGGTGGAGACAAGGAAGATCTTGAACCTTATTGACCAATCTGACTATTTTATTAGCATGCTGCGGGTTCTGTGAGAGACCATGTCTCAAATAAATAAGGTAGAGAAGCAAATGAAGACACCTGGCATCAGCCTCTGGTCTACAAACACATGTGCACACTCACACACACCCACACAAACAAGCGTACACACACACACACACACACACACACACACACACACACACGCACGCACGCACACACGCACACGTGCACACTCAAGACCTGTGACATGGCTCTATGCTTGATGACCTCATTGCTGAGCTCACATTTCTAAGACACACACACAGATGACGGGATACCAAATCTGCTCCTTCGAGAGCTGGTGCTTGACCATTCTTCCCTGTGGTGCCCAGAAGTCATTTAATGACCCTTCAGCACCGTATCCAGTCGCTTTGCAAACACTAAAATCATTCCTATCTATTGAACATCCATCCATGTTGCCTCTGGAGGTTCACTTTCAAGATGATCTGCTTCGAGAACACATTTAATATGTCTAATTTTATCTTCTGCTGTTTCTTCTGAATTATACCTCTGGTTACCATTTATGAAAGTAAAATCATGACCTCATCATGTGAGACTGTTTTTATGGATCTTGGTACACCTTACTATTGTTTCTAACATGACTGTGTCAGTTTTGAAGGAGTGAATGAGGGAATGGATGGACGGATGACCAGAGGAAGCTAGTATTAAGCTTTGCAGGATTTCAGTTACAGAGAACATCTCACTCTTGGGTGAGTTGTATGTATTTGGTTTCCCTCTGACCCTTTCATCTTTCTAGCAACAGAGACTTGGCTGTTTCCAAGCTAATCAAAGGTGGAGTGATTCTCTGGCTTGGGCATCTGCACAGTCATTTCTGTAAGTGCTAAGCATTCCTGTAGATTTTCTTCCCGTGAGCCAAAAAAAAAAAAACACCAGAAAAGGAATGTGTTATCCAGCAAGGCAATGTCTGTCTATCTCTGTAAAAACCAGAGCTAAATGAATAAAGAAAATATTATATTAATGATTCCTTTCCTCCCAGTGGACATCAGCTCTGCCGTTTGTTATTTATCTGTGTAAAGTTTCCAACCTTTCTCCCAGTGAGGCTCCTACAGCACCAGACCCTGTACCCCTTTCTCTTGACATGGTGTCATCTTTTGAGGTCTTGGACTTCCTTTATCTTCTTGTCCTTTACTTATTTGCTCACTTCTCAAGGTCTTTTGTTGTCCACATCTCTTCCTTCTGTCACTGGATGTGGTGTGCTCCTGAACCCTCTTCCTTTCTTCTCAGATCCCCATATCCGCTCATTCCCACCAGAAGCTCCCATTCTTCCACTACCATTTCTGCTACCTCCAGAATTTAAATTTTTGTCACAAAACTCTGTGCGACAGACAGGCAGATACCATTTTACTGCTGTAGGTATGATGTGAAAAATTATAGTGTTATAATTATAGCCATCTTCTTCATAACCACCACTAAATATGGTCCTCTTCTGGTAATCTCCATCTTTAACACAGGGCATCTCCATCTATTTGTTAATCCAGCTAGGCACTCATTATTCTTCTATCCATATATTACCCATCCATCTATCCACCCATCCATCCATCCACCCACCATCCACCCATCCATCCATTGACCCATCTGCTCATCCATCCATCCATCCATTCATTCATCCATCCATCTTCTGTCTGTCAATTCTTCATCCATCTCTCCCCCCTCCCCCATCCCCCCATTCATCTATCCACTCATCCTTCTAGACCAACATGAGCTGAATAGCCCCTATGACACTTTCGTTTTCTAGCTTTCTAAAGCTGTGCCAGTTGAAACAGACAGAAGATGTTGCATGGTGCCACTTTAGTTGGAGATATTCTTGTTGGGCAACTCAAGTTTCTCAATTCTGTACCTGTCTGTGTATGACCACAGACTTCTGGACTATCAGTTTTAGGGTTACAAAAAAACTAGCGAGTGGATAAACCTGCACATATGTAGGGCTATGTGAAGGATGGGGGTCAACTCTGTTTGTTTAGCCAACCAGTGGGATTAATGAGCAAAATGGCAACCTTTGATTTTCTTCCTTTGAATATAGACTTTAGTAGTGAGTGTCCTTTCACACTGCCTCTGAGCTGCCCCCTTGGCTTGCTTTGTTTGAACAAAGAACATAGAGGCTTGGGAATTGCTTGTACACTAGGGGATGTTCTCAATGTCCTTTCTGGAACAGACACATACCTGAGTGCTTGTTGGCCTCCTGGATGATGAAAGACTTGGCCAAGGATATCTGTCTTATCACCCTGTCTGACAATGAGCAAGTCACTGGACCTGTGACTGAGACTACCCTCTGTCATATATCATAGACTTGCAGAATCAGAAGTCAAAAGCCTATGAGCTATAGGAGAAACAAATTGCTCTAAACTATCAAATCTCTCATTTCCAGAGAGCCTGTCAATTAGCACAGTGAGTGTCCAAGAACACTGGAAAGCACAAATGCTTATGCAAGTATTTAGAGTGGTAGGAATAGGCAAAGAGTCCTAGGGTGTTCCCATAAGGGCTTTTGCACGAGGAAAGCAGGACCTGGACCCTTTCTACTGATGCCCAAGGCATAGCAAATGAGGCAAGGGGGTGTAGGGAAGAAATAGCAGCAGTCAGTTGGAGAGGAAGTACACAAACAGCCCAGTTTTTTTTTTTTAAATCTCTTTGCTGGACATTCTTGCTTTGGTTTGTGTTGTTTGTTTTAACTGAAGTTTCCCCTTTCTGTTTTTCTTTTGTTTAGGTATTCCCTGTCAATTTCATGTGTATATGATTTATTTGGGGGGAGGATCCCATTCATTCCCATTACACTTTCTATGTCCTCTCCTCTCTCCTGCTTTCCAATAATTCCCTTCCTATATTCTTGTCCTGTTGTGTTGAATGTGTGTGTGTGTGTGTGTCACTGTGTGTGTGTGTAAGTGTATGTGTGTTGGGGTATGTATGTGGTGTGTGTGTGTGTGTGTGGTGTATTCAACTAAGTTTGGTGGATATTTTTAAGCCTGCTGAATGGTCCATGCAGTCTTGGGTCCAGGGCAGCAATGAATCATGGGACAGGTTTTTGTGACACATGGCCCCTCTGTAGACAGATCTGAAGGCAGCTTCCTGTGTTTCTCTCTGATGTCAGATCTCTGCGTTTAGATTTCCTTACGCCATGCTTAAAAGTGCTTTCAAAATCCCTGAATATCATTCATTGTGAGCAGCAAGACATCTTTAAGAGAAAGAAATCTTTGCATCAGAAAGCTGAGGAGCATTTTAAAGTGCAGAGGTCTATGGAGGGAAAAGAAAATTGAATCGGGGATGGCATGCATGGGAGAATTTAAAAAGAAAAACAAAAACAAAAACAAACCAACAACAAACCAAGAGCCAGTCATTCAAGAAGCCAACAAAGTTGTTCTCTTAAGCAAGCCTTTCAACAGCTTCCATATTATTTATTTATTTATTTATTTTAATGCTACAGTGACTAAAAATGGCAAAACCACCATTTTATTTATGTCAAAAGAAATCACTTGTATGCAAAGTTGCAGCTGCTTCCTATAGGTATACAAATGAAGAAAAGCCTGGGAATGGGCTAGGTTTTTTTTTTTTTTCTTTCTTTCTTTTAATGGAAATCTTGATTCAAGCTTCAGCACTCTGAATCCCCATTGGAGTTTCAACTGGATTGATGGCCAGAAATGAAATCCGAAGATGTTGTTCTTACCCCGGTTATGTCTCATCAGACTGAGAATTGTGTGTCTTGGCTTTAGAAGATAAAGGTGGGCGTGGAGACAATGACCCTAGTTCCTGGCCTTTCTACCAAGTCATTGTTGAAGGTTTGGGTTTTTTTTTTTTTTTTTTTTTTTTTTTTTTGTGTGTGTGTGTGTGTGTGTGTGTGTGTGTGTGTATGTGGGGGTCTCATTTAAAATACTCCATTTTAAAAAACAAGCATTTTATTTGGGTCTGTTTTTAATAGAGTACCTCTTATATATCTATAGAGAATTCTTTCTATGTATCTTGATCATATGTACTCCCATCTGCTCCCTCTGACTCTTCCAAGGCCTCCCCAGTGCACCACACCCCCCTACCCACTCATATTCTCTCTTTTTCTTGTTTTATAACCTATTGAGTCCAATTAGTGCTGCCTTTTGGAATGCTGGCTGCCCTTTCTGGCTTCACTTTGTGCAGGTGACTGTCGCTTCAGCGAGTTCACGAGAGCAATGGCTACGCTGAGTCCAGAAGACAGTGTTTCCCAGAACTCCTTCACATCTCTGACTCTCACCGGCTCCCTTTTCCATCCACCATAACACTCCCTGAGCCTTGGGGTGGGGAGGGTTGGCAGAGATTTCCCCTTTAGGGCTGAATACTCAGTACTCTCTTTCTTAGCACTCTAATCAGTTACGACTCCCTGTATTAAGTACTGACCACTACAGAGAGAAGCTTCTCTGATCAGCCTTGAGGGCAGCCCTACTCTATGGATATAAGGGTAAATATTTGGAAAGCATTTTGACAATATATTCATATAGCAAAACAACAGTAGTAGATTCATGCCTTGGGCCTATTACCTAAAACAAACATTTTTAAAAAAATACAACACTCAGGGATTGAGGAGATAGCTCAGCTGATAAATATCCCTGCAAGCACAAACATTTGCTCGTGTTTTATCCCTGGAACCCACATAAACAAAAAACCAGAACAGGCATGGTGATGAATGCTTGTTATTCTAGCTCTGGGAAAGCAGAAAGGTGGCTCCCTGGAGAGTGCTGGTCAGCTGGCCTAGCCAACCTGGCAATCTCCATACCAAGGAAAGACTATCTCAATGAAACAAGGTGATAGAATCCAAGGATCAACATTTGAGGTTGGCTTTTGGCCTCTATACTTACACATTCATGTGTATGTACACCTGCACACCCATCGGCATCCACAGCCTGGGACACACCAAATACACATACACATATACACATATACATACACACACATATACACACATGCATACACACATATACACAGATATATACACACATACATACACATACATACACACATATACATAGATGCATACACATACACAAACACACACATACACACATATATACACACATATACATACATACACACACACATGCATACATACAGTAATGTTCAAAATTTAAGTGAATTGAAAATTGTTTACAGAATTTGTTTACAAAAAGGTACTAGAATATGTTTCATAGTTTGTTTTGGTGATCTAGAAAGACAGGAAAGCAATGTGGTAGGTCCATCACAGGCTGGAATGGTGCCTTTAAAGAGATGAGGTGCCACGGCTCTTTTTCAGAGCACTGACAAGACTTCCTGTTTTTGTTTGAACAGAGGTGACTACGGACTATAGATCAGGTTGGGATCAATATGGAGAACCTGAGTTTCTGAAGACAGCTGGTCTAGATAGAATGTGCTCCAGAAGAGGCTGATACTCAAAACATTTCCTGTCCTGAGCTCTGATTCACACCTGTAGGTCATTCTTCATGAGGGTTGACAATGCCCTCTTCCCCAAGTGACATTAGGAACCCCTAGAGGAACTTTGATTGCTACATCTGGAGTAAGGGAGATAGGTTATTGTTACCAGCAGGCAGTGGGAAAAGTCAGGCATTCAGTCATAGCATGGCCCCCACCAACTATCTGGCTCGAATGTCAGTTGAAGAGGAGAAACTCAAGTCTAGTAAGAGGGTATTTGAGATGCTCAGAGCTTGGATTCCACTTTCAGAAAGCACTTAGGCCACGGGGAGGTGTATATGAAGGATAAGGTCGGGCAGTTCATTCCAGGGCAGAATATCAGTGTGGAATCAATCCCAGAGAAACTCATGTCTCTCCAAGGAACTAGGGGCTAAGCTCGTGCTTCTGATTCTCGTGTGGTGGCTTTCCTTGGGTGGTAGACCTGGGAGCTTTACAACAGACACAAATACGACAAAGGTATGTAAGACCATGATGCCCTGTAGTGACCAAGTACAGGGACTTAGATACATGGGAGTTGGGTTTGAGTCTTTGTTCTTACAGTGACCTTGCTTTTGTCATGTAACATCTTGGAGGTAACACTCTTAACTGAACTGATAGCATTTCTGGCTCCATCTCTAAGGCTCTTAACGAAGCATTTATTTTCTTCTTGTCTAGATGAGACAGGTGATCAATCCTCCGATTTTTATTTTATATTTTTTCTGCTAGAGTCATGTGACAACTAAAAGGAGTTTGTTTCTATGTTGTTTCCAGGAAACCCTTCTAGAGTACTTTTCTCATTGGATCCTTGGAGTCACGTGAGAGAGGGGAGTGCTTGTACAAAGAGCCAGACTTCTTAGCAGTTAGGGTGCTTTCCCACAGATGGGCAATACCAAACCCAATGCAGCCAGTGATCCTTGCACACAAGAGAGTGCAAGCCTCAGAAGTAGGAGCAGAGGTATACACATCAGCTCTTACATGTATCACACAGTCACTTTGAAACACATCAGATGCTAAGTATGTCTGCTCAGAAGAAGCCAAGAATCCAAAGCTGGAAAGTTAGAACCATTGGAGGGAGTCAATATCAATCACCATGGTGTCTCTGTTGTACACCAGCGCTGAAGCAGGTTAGACTTTGTGGAACCATTCATAGTTTCCTTGCATCAGGCAGTGATCAGAATGTGATGTTAGGACCCAGTCGTTGCTCATGCACAGTGTAGCAGTGTTCCCCCGTCCACAGACCACAGCCAGTACCCCAATGAGATACTATGAATCCTAGCAAATAGACCCTCTGGGGCTAGGACTTCTCACCTGGGAAGTGGGTTTACATCAAAGGGGATTTTGATGGCCATGCATCTTGTTAGCCACTGCAGTCCTTGTCCTCCTGCCTGGGGATCAGAGGCTCACGCAGTGATACCTACTACATCTTCAGAAAGGTATAAGGACACACCAAACTTCTGCCAAGTGGACTTCGAGTCTCTTCAGAGACTCCACCATGCAATCTGTTTCTGGTGCTAGTGTCTGAACACTTCTTGGATCCCCACCTCCAAACTGTTGCCTCTGTCTGCTCATGGCACTATCAACTCTTCTAATAAACCAGGTGCTTCCTAGTAATCTGTCTGTGTCCCCCTTGCGCTCTTCTCTGTGTAAGTGTTCCCCTTGAACCCTTCCCCTTTACAAATGCTTTCAAGCTTCAGAGGGAACTGACTTCTAGATGTTCCCCTGGTTCATTAATGCAGTGTCTGGGAAGAGAACCCTTGACTGTAGTCTTCAGATGGGATGCACAGATGAAGAGAGAGATGGCTGATATGTACTCTGACAGCTATGTTTTTCATGTTTTCCCAGTGTGCCATCTACCATTCCTAGGACAGAGGAGGCATTTAGTGGGGTAGACTCAGGAATGAATGATTGGGGCACTCTTCAGTTAAATTGCAGCACAGGAAGCCCGTGTCTGGCATATGGGTCTCCTTTGAGATGGGAAGTGTTTTCCCTAGAACTGCCTCACTTCCTTTTTGTTTCTTCTTTAAACCATCTTCACCTCTGATGCTTGGCTTTTGCTAAGCTCCCAGGTGTCAATCACTGGTGACCCACGGCTGCTGAAGAGTCAGGGAACAGTGCCTATGATTTCCTGGCTTCTTCTTCGTTTCCCCTGAGTATTATAAATTAGCTGTGAACTAACTCTGGGAATTTTGTGTGTAGGTTAAGGTATGCCCCGTAACTCCCCCCAAAGATATCTTCGATTCTTGACTCCTGGTTTCTACAACTACAAGTGTATTCGAAAATAGGGACTTTCGACATTTAATCAGATTAAAGTGAGGTCATGCTAGACCAGGGTGGGCTTTCCTAGTGTGACCAGTGTCCTTTTTTTTTTCTTTTTTTTCTTAGATATTTTATTTACACTTCAGATGCCATCCCCTTTCCCCATTCCCCCCACCCCCCTTAGAAAACCCCTATCACATGCCCCCTTTTCCTTTTTGCATTTATACATTTTTTTAAATAATGTTAATCATAAGCGTTATAAGTTTGGAATTGTTCAATCAGAGGTGTAACCCACTGACCGACCTAGATATAACAACTATCTTTGACTGGTGGAGATACATGAATATCTGCCTCCCTGTCTCCCCCCTCTTTCTCTCTTTCATCACCTAGCTTCTCCTATCCTTCTTCTCCTCCTCTTCTTACTCCTTTTCTTGCTCTCAGTACTCCTCCTACCTTAGCTCTTCCTACACATCACCGTTCCTGTTAAAATGAAATGTTTCTCTCAAAATACAATTAGAGCATAATTATGCCAATTTGTACCAGTGAGGTACAAGATAGTCCTAATATCCAGTCCATCATTTTGTTGACTAACCAGCACCTCTGTCATCTATCCTAACTAAAACATTTAGTTCTGAACCTGGCTTTAGGATGAATGTCAGCTGACTACCATCCACTCAAATCTTTTCTCTTACGGTAAATAGCTATAAGTTTTCAACCCCGTCAGAAATCCAGAATGACTGAGTTAACTATAATTGTGGGAAGCACAAAGCATAGCTTCTAAAACGTAGCCAATTTATAGAGACCTCTGAACACCTGAAAAGCCCCTATACTACCGAACGTTGGAGCATCAAATCTTCAGCCTTCTGGCCCAGAATCATCTGACAGACCTTGGTGATGCAGGATTATTAAGGACTGATTACTCTGTCTAGGCAGATATAATCAGTCGACTATTCTGCATGTGTGTCCTTTTCTGGACAGTAATTTGTCTGTAGATGGAGAGAGGGAATTCTTGCCTAGTGGCTGTTACCACACAACTGGAGTAACTCCAAGGATGCTCAATTTCTTCTTAGAATCCATGACAGGAAGCTGTCAGGAGCAGACAAGTCTCTAATCAATATGAACATTAATATATAAATATTTGTAGCATCAGTTCTATGGACTTCTGATGTTTTGAAAACCAACTATCCATGTAAGGTAACATGGACTGTTTTCTGTTAACTCCTCTCAGCTATTTCTAAGTAAAATATGGAAAGCACCCTAACAATAAACTCAAAAATATGAATTTGCTATAGTCCCTTAACTCATAGGTTAACCATCCCAAATCAGTTAAAAAAGTTAAAAAAGGGCTGGGTCTAGGCATTGTATTCCTAAATGTGTTATACAGGCACAATGTCCATGAGTGTATCAATATTCATCTCATTTTTATATTAATAAGAGGCTCGTACCAATGAAAACCTTAAATTTGAGATCAAAGTAAATTTTGTACCATTTAAGAATTTATAACTTCATCTTGATAATAAGTATACAGATTTCTACCAGTAGGTTATGGCTATGCAGTAAGTCCTAGCTAATCCCCCCTGTTCCAACAAAACCACTACTTGTCCCTAGAAAGACAGACCATTATTAACCACATTAGTCCCCAAGCTCAGGGAATAGGGCCACTGACTCTTCTTTAACTTCTTCAAGCTGATTAAGGGCGTTGAGATTTTAGAAGAGGGGTGGGGGGGAGAGTAAGTTGATAAGCCTCTGATGCTGTGTCTTCACTGAATCCAGATGGAATTCCACGACATCAGAGGTTTGGGCAGGTCGGCTCAGTATGCTTGATGAGTAGATACACCAAGGCTGTGTATTCTGCAATATACAATTCTCAGAACAAGTTTTAGTATCAAGGAAAAAAAAAATTTCCACCCCCAGGGCACTGACATTTTTTTTTTTTAAAGATGTTGGTTCTGAAGACTTTTTTTTTTCCCCGCTTCTTAAAATTGGTTGTAGTATTTACGTTTCAGATTTTATCCCCTTAGCCTACTTCCTCCCACCACCCAGAAACCTCCTATCCTATCCCCCTCCTCATGCTTCTATGAGGCAGTGACCACACCTACCCCCTCACTATCCCCTCCCCGCCCTCACATCCCCCCCCCCACTGTGTGTTCATTCATTCATTTTTCATTCATTTTTTTATGGGACCAAGAAACTCCTCTCCCACCTATGTCTGACAGGGCCATCCTCCCCTACATATACCTCTGGAGTCTTGGGTCCCTCCCTATGTGTTCCCAGGCTGGTGGTTTAGACCCTGGGGGGCTCTGGTTGTTTGGTATTGTTGCTTTCCACCTGGGGTCAATAACCCTTTCTGCTCCTTCAGTCCTCTCACTAAGTTCTCCATTGGGAAACCCCTGATCATATCAGTGGTTAATTGTGAACATTGTCCTCTGAGTGTTTTAGTCTTTGGCTGACCTCTAAGGAGACAGCTATATCATGTTCCTCACATTATGCACTTCCAGCCATCCACAATAGTGTTTAGATTAGGTGGCTATACATGGGGTGAATACCCAGGTGGAAAGGTCTCCTGATGGCCCCTCCTTCAGTTTCTGTTCCATGTTTTGTTTCCCTATTTGCTCCCTTGAGCATTTTTATTTCTCGTTCTAAGTAGAACTGAGGCATCTCCTCTTGGTCTTCCTTCTTCATGAGCTTCATGTGGTCTGTGGGTTGAGTCTTCGATAATCCAAGCTTTTGGGCTAACATCCGTGGAGATATGTTTGTGTAACTCTCTTCTTTTGGGGTTTTTTGGAAGATTACTTTCTTGCTTTTTCTAGGTTGTAGTTTCCCTCCTTGTGTTGGAGTTTTCCACCAATTATTCTTTGAAGTGCTGGATTTGTGTTGAGATACTGTGTAAATTTGGATTTGTCATGGAATATTTTGGTTTCTCCATCAATAATGATTGACAGTTTTGCTGGGTATAGTAGTCTGGGTTGGCATTTGTGTTCTCTTAGGGTCTGTATGATATCGGTCCAAGATCTTCTGGCTTTTATGGTCTCTGGTGAGAAGTCTGGTGTAATTCTTATAGGTCTGCCTTTATATGTTACTTTGCCTTTTTCCCTTACTGCTTTTAGTATTTTTTCTTTGTTTTGTACATTTGATGTTTTGACTATTATATGGCGGGAAGTATTTCTTTTCTGGTCTAAACTATTTGGAGTTCTGTAAGCTTCTTGTATATTTATTGGACATCTCTTTCTTTAGGTTAGGGAAGTTTTCCTCTATAATTTTGTTGAGGATATTTACTGGTCCTTTTAGTTGGGAGTCTTCCCCCTCATCTATACCTATTATCCTTAGGTTTAGCCTTCTCATTGTGTCTTGGATTTCTTGTATATTTTGGGTTAGTAGCTTTTTGTATTTTGCATTTTCTTTGACAGTTGTGTCAATGTTTTCCATGGTATCTTCTGCACATGAGATTCTCTCTTCCATCTCTTGTATTCTGTTGGTGATACTTGTGTCTATGACTCCTGATCTTTTTTTTAGGTTTTCTATCTCCAGGGTATTGTCCCTTTGTGATTTCTTTATTGTTTCTACTTCCATTTTTAGATCCTGCATGGTTCTGTTTAATTCCTTTTCCCGTTTGGTTGCATTTTCTTGAAATTCCTTAAGGGATTTTTGTGTTTCCTCTTTAAGGGTTTCTATCTGTCTACCAGTGCTCTCCTTAAGTTCTTTGAGAGTGTTATTTATGTCTTTCTTAAAGCCCTCTATCATCATCATGAGAAGTGATTTTAATTCTGATTCCTGCTTTTCTGGTGTGATGGGGTGTTCAGGGCTTGCTCTGATGGGGGAGCTGGGTTCTGATGATGCCATGTAACTTTGGTTTCTGTTGCTTACATTCTTGCTCTTGCCTTTTGCCATCTGGTTAACTCTAGTGCTGCCTGTACTTGCTGTCTCTGACTGAAGCCTGTCTTTCTAGTTATCTAGCTTGTGTCTGATCTCCTAGGGGTCCAGATGTCTCTGTGATCTTTTCCAGCTGCACTGATTATAGTGGTACCTCTAGGATGCCTCAGGATATGGTGCCTCCAAGGTAGTAGTCCAGCTAGGTGTCTGCTGTTCTGGGTGCAGTGTCTCCTCTAGAATATCTCAGGAAACGTTGTCTGAAGCTCTGAGTTCATTTGTTCCTCTGTGGATCTGGATTGAGTGGAACTTCCAGTATGTCTCAGGTGGAATCCGGGGTCCACACAACAGCAGACCTGGCAGAGGTCTGATCTAGGCCTCAGATCTGAGAACTAGTTTCTAAGACACTGTCCAAATTAGAGCGCCTGTGATCCCTGCTTCTTCTGGGTTCTTGGAGGTTGGGGACAGAGCTGCCACCCAAGATCTGCTCAGTGCTCTGGCCCAGACCGGAAGGAACCAGTGTTCCAGGCCGGGAGTGACTTCCTGGGTTCTTTTGGTTCCCAGTTACTCCCTGTTTAGGGCAGGCCCTGCTGTCTGCTTACCTAAGATACTGCCTGAGTTCGAGTGCCTGGGATCCCTGCTTCCTCTGGTTTCTTGGATGTTGGGGGCAGAGCTGCCACCCAAGGTCTGCTCAGTGCTCTGGCCCAGACCGGAAGGAACCAGTGTTCCAGGCCGGGAGTGACTTCCTGGGTCCTTTTGGTTCCCAGTTACTCCCTGTTTAGGGCGGGCCCTGCTGTCTGCTTACCTAAGATACTGCCTGAGTTCGAGCACCTGGGATCCCTGCTTCCTCTGGTTTCTTGGATGTTGGGGGCAGAGCTGCCACCCAAGGTCTGCTCAGTGCTCTGGCCCAGACCAGAAGGGACCAGTGTCCTTTTAAGGAGAGGGAAATCTAGAAACTGAAACATAGGAGAGTACTATGTGTCACAGACAGAGATTAGAGAGGACACACACAGGATGCCAAGATAGCTTCCACCAAAAGAAGCTGTGAGACAGATTGCCTAGATGGCATGGAGAAGCCGCAGCCTAGCTAATACCTTGATGCTGGACTTCTGGCCTGTATATAGAGTAAATAAATTTGGGTTGTTTTCAACCACCAAGTTTATGCTACTGGGTTATGGGTAACTATAGGACTTTCGTACACAAGGCGAAGAGTCTCAGAGTGTTCCTGTCCCTTCAGCCAGCCCTTGCGACTCAGGAAATTCATGACTGAAATAAAACCAGGCATGAACTGGCCAGCTCAGCACTGCCAGACAAAGCGTGTCAATGCAGTGAGGCGGGTAATTCTTCACTCCCACAGAGTGAGGGATGTGACAGGGGGTGACACTCAGAGCCCCGGGCTGATTCCTACAGGATGGGCATGAGCCCTCCTTAGTGTGGGAGGGCTCTGGGATGCTGGAGGTCTGGAAGACTGCAATGGGATGTAAGCCATCTTCCACATGAGACAAAGTCCTTAGAAACTCATGAGCTGACTCAAGAGGTAGGACTGAGTGAACCAGAACAGCCGAGCGCTCTGCCTCAGTGCAGGTTAGCGTGTCAGCACCACCCCTCAGTTCCCTGTGAGTTGCATTTCTGTAGTCTCCATGTGCTCTTTGTGCGGGAGCCCTCCCCGCACCCCCCCCCAGTTACATACTGAGTAATCGTCTTATTCGTTAAAGTCAGCACCCAGCACGTAGATTGCCCCATAAAAGATGTGTTGGTGGATGAAATTGATTGGAAGTGTTTACAGTTATATATCCTTAGGTGATTACAAAAGGAAGCCAATTGTAATTTATTCTTGTGAGTACTCTGGGTACACTGAAAATTTTAAGGAGCCCTTAGGTACTGGAAAGTATAGGAAAGAGCATTTGAAACACAACCCAAGACACGGGCGTAGACGGCACAGAAGGAGCGAGCCTCACCATCAACTCTGGCTGTAAGTGAATCATAACCATGACTGCTATTGGGTCAGCCATTGGAATGCACAGGCCACTAATAGGTTCCTCAAAAGTTTATTTATTTTTATTTTATGGGTGTATGAGTCTGCAGGGTTTATGTTCACCATGTACATTTGCTGCCCATGGAAGCCAGAATAGGTTATTGGGATCCCCAGAACTGGAGTTAAGACAATTGTAATCTGCTCAGTGTAGGTGCTGGAAACTGAATCTGGGTCTTAAGGAAAGGCAGCCAGTGCCCTTAACCACTGAGCCATCTCTCCAGCCTGTGTGCAAAGTATCAATAGCCGGGAATTGACAGGGGCAGGAGGGGGCTGTGGAAGGAGCTCTGCAATCCCAAAATTGACCTGAAAACCAAAGTCTGTTGATTTAAAGGATATCTAGACACATGGCAAAAAGACAGAAGATTAAGTCAGTTTAAAAGTCTAGTATGGAGTGGGGAGGAGCTCCCCAGGCCCTGCCCCTAGCTGGAGAGAGAGAGAGAGAGAGAGAGAGAGAGAGAGAGAGAGAGAGAGAGAGAGAGAGAGAGGAAAATCGAGAAGGGGGATACAAAGCACACACACACAGATGCACACACAAAGATGCATATACACACAGATGCACACACAAAGATGCATATACACACAGATGCATATACACACAGATGCACACACAGCACGCACACACAGAGGTTCGTAGACAGAACACATACACACAGAGATGCACACACACACACACACAGTTGAGTCGCTCCCATAGTATTGGATATAGAAAGGGTGTGAGCAATGGTCTGGCTCGCCCTCACGCCTCACATCCTCTCACTGTTTCTGTGACATGAGGTTTTGTTCACAGAGTGGTGTAGGTTACTTTTATATGTGCAATCCCACATAGCTTAGGATCGAGATTTAATTGATTGCAAATTATATGACCGATGTTTCTAATCTTGTGTTATCCATCTCTCTCTGTGTCCTTTGGTATGCCTCCAACCAGACATATAACTTTCAAATCTTCTTAATATAGTTTCTTGAATTGTTTCCCCCCAAGGTCTTAAGATTTTTGTTTTTGAGTGTGTGTGTGTATGTATGTGTAGATCAGAAATTAACAAGTTAACATTGAGTGACTTCTACTGTTGTTGAGATAGGGTCCCTTACTGAACCTGGAGCATGTTGAATGAGCTAGATGGCCAATAAGCTCACCTAATTACTCATATTCATACTCCCACCAATGCTGTGGTTGAGGATTCATCTTGCTTTTTCTGTGGGCTCTGAGATCATATCTTCATGCTGATGTGACAGGCACTTATCTCATGGAGCTTTCTCTCCATCCAGCCTCTTAAGTCCCTGCTGCAGGAGATAACTAATGTTCCTGCAGTGCCGTGGTCTTTCTTTGGACTTGTATTCCATTGCTCTTCCCTTTAGGGGAAATCTAGAGACTATCTGATAAAAGATACAACCCAGTGGCATGAGAACGTTGACCTTCCCATATAGCCGCCACAGCCCAGAGAAGAAGATGGATGTGAAAGGACCGGGGCCTGCCTCTTCTTGGAACACTTCTAGATTTTCATGAGGAATCAGGAGATGAATGTGTGGCAGAGTCGAGAAGCTTTGCTGTAGATTGACTTGGGAACAAAGATCAAACCCAGTTATACAGAGAGGTCACAGTGCTGGGAGTTGGGGAAGGGAAAATTCTGAAGAGACAAGGGAGGGAGGAGGGCTAGGTACTTGGGAGGAGTTTTGTGAAGTGGAAACTTCTGGAGCAAGGCAGGTGGTAAGGACCAGGAGGAGAGGAAAAGGTGTCCACCAAAGCCTCTGTCTCATGCTAGGTATCATTTAATGAACTAAACCAAGAGAATTCATGTTGCTTAGCTCTCTAGTTTTCTCCCCCTTTGAAACAGGATACTTCCGAGGCCTCAATGTCTTCTGGTGGGAGTATGTGACCATGGGCACTTTCTTACACGAGGTCCTTGTCTACATAAACAGCTAGATGATAAAATGTAATTGATTATCCATAGGTCCATAAGAAGGGAGTCAGTGATAGAGATGCAGAGCCATGACTGGAGAACACATTTATTTCTCTGTGGTCAGAACCTTTGAAGAATTGAGACCATGATTCCAGGCACCATCTCTTTGCGTTTTTTAATTACCCAAGATGCCAATTATGGCTAATTTCATGTCTTCCTCCAAGAGCAAAGAGCAGTGTTGTGCTCATCATGCCATGGACCAATGATGCTGTGCTCACCATGCCATGGACCGATGATGCTGTGCTCACCATGCCATGAACCAATGATGCTGTGCTCACCATGTCATGGACCAATGATGCTGTGCTCACCATGCCATGGACCAATGATGCTGTGCTCACCATGTCATGGACCAATGATGCTGTGCTCACCATGCCATGGACCAATGATGCTGTGCTCACCATGTCATGGACCAATGATGCTGTGCTCACCATGTCATGAACCAATGATGCTGTGCTCACCATGCCATAGACCAATGATGCTGTGCTCACCATGCCATGGACCAATGATGCTGTGCTCACCATGCCATGGACCAATGATGCTGTGCTCACCATGCCACAGACAAATGATGCTGTGCTCACCATGCCACGGAGCAATGCTGCTGTGCTCATCACGCCACGGTTCATGTAAACTGCTTCTGCCAAAACATCACAACTTTTCCAGCCTCTGTAGATCCCAATGCCATTTAGTCAAAGGTTATCCCATCATGGCTGATGGAGCCATACCACCCTCATACCACACTGAATGTTGGCTTCAAACAATTCTCTCGGAGGTTATACTAACAGGAGAATGCCCTAAGTGCAGGTTCACCAAGCGTACATGAGAAAATGAGAATTCATTTTTTCTGGTTATGGGTAATCTGTTAATGGAAATTTTACTGTTTCAGCATAGAGCATGCTACACAGAAGATACTATTGGTATAAATTAGACAGATGGATGATTGATCTATGATACATTGATTAATAGATAAATGAATAGATGGACGGATATAGATGGTACATGATGATATATATAGATAGGTGATTAAGGTCTGGGTAGATAGGAAGATGATATGTGATAGATTGATAGACGTACTGATAGCAATATGAACAGATGATATATAGATATAGGGATAGATATGACAGATGAACAGATGGGTAGATATATGATAGATTTGCTGAATAAGAGAAATGAGTGTACATCACTTGCCAGTTTGGCAGTTCATGAAAGGCCTATGTACAGAGTGGTCATCTCAAGAGAACATTGGAGGTTGGGACTTGTAAAACACTTGAGTGTATATAGCAGGAAACCCACTTGTTGTTCTGGCCTTTCTCCTACTCAGAATCTTTGGGGGGGGGGAAGGGACAGGGTACATTCCAGCTCATTCTCATTCTGTAGTTGGCAAGCCCCCTTCCCAGGAGCTGGACTATTCATAAAAGCACATGGCAGACATCACCTCAGCCTCTTTCCTTAGTCCAGGCCTTCCTAGCCCACCAAGCCACAGCCCGTTGTTCTGACTAGCACAGCACAACCAGAGAGCTAGGTAGCGGGAACAGCCATTACAGTACAGCATGGTGAACTGTCAGAGAACAGGAGTGACAACAGGGCCCCACCATCACCATCAAAGTGCCTGTCAATGCCTGGCACCCTGACCAGAGTGAAGGTCAGTGGATTGGCTCAGACAGGATGGGTTCTGGGGCTCAGTGGGACCTGTCAGCTGAAACCCAGAGGTTCAGATGGTGACATTTGAAAATAGGGCCATGACAAGTGCAGTCAGAGAAAGACGAGGAGAGGAAGAACATGGTGGGTACTACTGAGAGTCAGGGGAGACCATCCGGTGGGGCCTTCTAGAGAGGAAGCAGGCCCTCTTCTGTTACAGATCAACCCTCTGTCACTGGGCTGCCCACGAGATTTCAACCAGATAAATGTCCCTTTGGGAAGCTGGAATGCCTTGGCAGACAATTTTAGGCCTTGATTTGATTGATAAATCCTTTGTGACAGGAGGGGATGAAAGAGGCCCCCGGTTTGGTACATATAAATAGGAAATTAGCTGGCAAAGTTGTCAGAGATAATTAACTTTCCCATTCTGTGGGTCTATTCAGGTTGACATCCTGAAATTATTTAGAAATGCACATGTCAACGCTCTGACAGAATTTGGGGCTGATCAGATAAACAGATCTGGAGCTCCTTGATTGTAAAATGATGTAAGCGCTTAGCTGGTGTTTTATCAGGAGTCTGTTCACTGCAGCAGGCCCTGGGGTGGGAAAGGGGCTAGGGTGGGGAGGGGAGGGGGAGGAAGAGGCAGACATTCAAGGCATTACACATTTCTTTCTTCCTGCTCACCCCCTCCTTTCCCTCTCTCTTTTAAAAAATCTCTCAATGAGCTGAGAAGTACCTAATCCTTAGTTTAGCTGTGATCTACCTCAGTGCTTCCATTCTGGAATCAGCCTCCAATAGAAAGTGGTATATTATGAGGAAACCCACAATCCTGGTGTTCTCTGCTCAGATAAGCAGTGTTCCGATAAGCAGACCATGGTTTGCAGACACATCCAGAGTCACTACAGTGGATGGCTGTTTCATCCTACCTACTTGGGGAAAGTCCTGGACCTGGTATGTTGCCCACAGACATGAGAGCTTTTTCTCTGTCAGTTCCATCTTATTTCTAGAAATTTCTCCTTCACTGGAAGATTTGTCTAGATGCAAACTTTTCCCAAAATGAAACAGCCTTTCCTCAGGTGGATGACATTCAGTGTCTGACAACGACCTGCTGCTGTGTGACAGAAGCCAGGTTGATTTTAATCTCCATTTAAAACAAGGCACGTCTCTCTCATTCGGCCAATGAGAAAACAGATACCCAGAAAAGGGAAGTAGCTGTTAGAGGTGACACAGATATCCACGAGGAAGAAGCTGTGGTGGATCTTGGCTTTGACCGTAACCCCTCTACCCCCACCTCCACCCCCACCTCCACCCTCACTCTCAGCACTAGATTCACATGAGTAGAAATCTAGATTCCCAGAGAGAACGGAGTTTGAGTTTGAGAAATTCGTAGTTCATGCTTCAGCAAGCTGGAGCCCATGAGCTAATTCCAGCTCACTGCCTACTTTTGAGGGGCTTGTGGGGTAAAAATGGAGATTCTTAAACTTGGAAATACCCAGGGTGGGGTGGGGAGAATAGTCGGAAACGGAAATTGTGCTGTACGGAAGCGACATAAAGTTCTAAGCCAAGCGTACACAAATAAAGCTTTATCAGAACACACCCTTGCCAGGTCTATGAGTTGTCGACTGCTGTCCCTGCACCCTGGCAGGGTGGCAAAGCCATGGCAGGGACCTACCTCCTTTAAAGCTGAACAGTGTTATCCTCTTCTCTTACAAAATGCACCTTCTGGCTCCCCACTTGGTTCCACAGCTCAATGCAAGCTTGGGGATCTGGGAATGCGAGTAGCCTAGAGGAGAACTTGCAACAGATCTCACCTCAGGCGCTCTACCAACCACTGATGGTGGGAGCTGCCCATATCCTGTCCCGAACTCAAGGAAGCAAACTTGGAGAGTCCCAGAAAATTCTGCTTATGCAGAGCTACGGCCGCAGCTATGACTGTCTGACTTCACCCTGGACACAATGGCTCTGAAAATCCTCACGGTGTAGCCGTGTAGGCTGTGATTCTGTATTTCCTGCCTGTTGCCTTTCTGGGTGAGATTCTGGGAACACAGTGCAGATCACCACTTACCTGCCAGTCCCCGGAAACCATGAGCTACCTTACGTGGGAAAGGGAGCTTTGCCCTAAATATCTATTTTACCCCATATACATCAACATACGAGGAACATCGTGGAAGAGGAAGATAAGAGTTTAAGAGCCATCGAGGATTGGAAGGAGTTCCGTGGAGCACTGTCTTCGGGATAGGACCTGGTTAACGTAATTATGAACTCAAAACAACTGTGAGCACCTGCACAGGACATATACAAGATGAAGCCAGCCAAGACTTAGGCACAGATGGCATAGATGATCTCCAGTCCCCACCCATTTAGGCAAGGAGCTCTTGGGAGTGGATAACTGCTGAGGGGTGGGGCGGAGGCTCAGGCCCCACCCATTTAGGGGAGGAGCTATTGGGAGTGGATGACTGCTAGCGGTGGGGATGCAGAGAATAGTTCTGTGAAGGTCTGGCCACTGGCACACCCATGCTCCAGTGGTTGGCCCCACCGCAGCACAAATGGACAGTACTAATTAGTGTTGGTGAGCTATCAAAAACGAAAATGGACTAAAACAAAAACAAAACCAAAAAACCGACACGTATTTAGGGGTGGAGCTTGTTGGGGAAGATGTAGGAGGAGTTGAAGGATGGAAAATAGGGGCTAAATATGGTCATATTTCTATGCTCATCTGTATGAAATTCTCAAAAACTGTGGAAAAATTAATTTAAAGAAAGGAGACAGCAAGCATGAGCGGATGTGAGGCAAATGCCACCCCCACACCGCCATGCTCCAGACTCCCAGGGCTAGTGCCATCCATCCACTTTAGACCTGAGCACAGGTTTTCCCCAACATGACATCACAATGTTCCCTTTGCTTCTCCTGGTTATTGAGGACCTGCATCTCTTCAGAAGGGAAATCTCAGCCCTGCCTGCATTTTATTAGCATTGTGACCGTTGGTAAATTAATTTGGACGGTAATATAATTTTCCTCTTGTACAGAGCTCAGCTCTGATTACTGTCATGCCCCCGAAGTGCCAGCTTCCACGCAAACTCTTGTTATGGGAAATTAAGATACATTCCTCCCTCACCCAAATAAAACAAACACGTGACTGGGGGACATAGTCGAATAGAAAAGCCATTAATCCAGAGACCATCATTGTTTGAATGGAACTTGAGAGGAGAAAACTCAATCGAGGGCTTGAATGCAGACGTGAAATTGCGAAGGCTGTTCTCACCCATCGCTGACTTTAAACGCCTCTTTGTAGAGGATAATTTGGGCCATAAACCTTGTTAATGTGATATCGGCTGTTTCAAAGTCATGTTTCATCCCAAGCCATAGTCACAATCTGAGGGTCTCAACATGTGGAGCCCGTATCTCCATCTGCTGCCCCGACTCTCCCTTCAGTGGGGGAGGGGGTGGTCACATGATTTTATGTGGGGTACAGGGCATCATGTAGAGGTCATTGGAAGCCATAGCAGAAAAGTTAGCTGCTGTGCTGTGTGTGTGTCACGTGTGTGCCCTCTCTGTGCCCTCGACGCTGTGTCACAGGTGTGTTTAATGGACCTGAATAGCCCATTATTTTTAGTGGCAGACTGCACCCGGAGCTGCTTTTTTTTTTTTTTTTTTTTTTTTTTTTTTTTTTTTTTTTTTTTTTTTTTTTTTTTTTTTTTTTTTTTTTAATAGTTAAATCTCGGCTGCATATGCCACTGGAGCTCAGCTCTCTGGCGCGCACAGCCTACCTCCTTTCCAGCTGTGAGCCCACTATGGTTTGATTCTCATGGGTGCTCGCAGTCAGCAGCAGCTCACTGGAAGGGTAGAAAGGCCCCACCCAAGGGGAAGGCAGAACTCCATTCTCTTCTGGTTCCAGCAACAGTTCCAGTTGCCCATCGTGGTCATGACCTTGAAAACCTGCTTCTTCGCTAGTTTCTTTCTTCCCCCTGTCTTATTTTTTTCTGTATTTCCAATTTTGTGGCTTAGGGCAACTACTTACATCTAACGTAAGCATTTTTGTCTAGGCCCCGCCCCACAGTTACCTGGCAACAGCCAGGTGTGCATGACTCACCATAAAAGGGGCTGCTTGCCCTGCCCCCTCCTCTCTCTCTTGCCTTCTTGATCTCCTTGCTCTGTCCTCTTGTCCAGCTCCTCCCTCCCCATTCCCATCCCCCTTCTTTCCAAGTGCTCATGGCTAGCATCTACTCCTGCTGCATATACATCAGCCTGCCTGAAGAGGGCATCAGATCCCCGTATAGATGGTTGTGAGTCACCATGTGGTTGCTGGGAATTGAACTCAGGACCCCTGGAAGAGCAGCCAGTGCTCTTAACCACTGAGCCATCTCTCCAGCCCCAGCCCTATGTGTTTTATTGTCCTGTGGTGGAAAATCAAACCAAACAATCCTATTACCAACAGGTTCTCTTGCTTGTTCACTCACTAAGTTTTTGTTTAATTATACATTTGTATATTTAATTATACATATTATGTGATTAATAATCATTAAATATTGTCAGAGGCTGGGGAGAAGGATCCTGCTACCATGCCGGACAGCACCACCAAACTGAAAGTCGGATAAACCCTTCTTTTAAGTTGATTTCATCAGGTGCTTTGTTATACATTGTAACACATCCACAGCCTCCCAAGTTGGATTGTTTCTCATCTGTTTTTCTCAAGTTGAGTAAACACAAAGTCAAGGACATTGGGTAACTGACCTAAAGCTGACAGGGGACAGGGGAGTGTTAAGCTGAGATCTGAATCTAGGTCTGCTTAGTTCCTGGATGAGTGGTCTTCAACACAGTAACTCACAGCAATGGGCTTGCTTTGTCAAAGGTACCATGAGTTTAATAATAAGCCATGAACTC
Source organism: Arvicanthis niloticus (assembly GCF_011762505.2). NCBI lineage: Eukaryota > Metazoa > Chordata > Mammalia > Rodentia > Muridae > Arvicanthis > Arvicanthis niloticus. Next base: position 42,187,262 of record NC_047675.1, on the reverse strand, counting down.
CTAGTAAGAAAATACAGCACAGATCCTGTGATTCCGTGAGAGAGCTGAGCTTACTAACTGCTGTTTAACTCACAGGTCTCCTGCTCGACAAAGCATCAGCACATAGTACATTTTAACCACTCTACATGGCCAAGCATCTATTTGTATCTATCTTAAACGTACAGTATGTGTCAGGGGCCTTGTCAGTGGGCAGACAGTCTGCACATATGGTGTTCTTAGGCAAAAGGAAATAAGACAGAAACTCAAGAAACAGGAAGATTGCCCCTTCGCTGACATGTGTCTATAGGATTTGTTTAGTTAGAGTTTGCCCATCAACTGTAGATAAAGTGCTCCAGTGGTCTAACAAATGTGACAATGGAGAGAGAGAAGAAAGGTGAATGCAAGCACAGTGATATTTTTATTATTCACTGCTCCCTACTGGTTACTGATGAGCAATCTGACCCCTTCTTGGCTAATTTGGCTGAAGAAATAATGGTAGAAAAGCAAGCTGCTGGGAAGTGATGAACAAGGAGAGAACCAGGGTGTGTGGAGTGTGGGGTGTGGGCCCATTAACGCCTGACATCTTGGTGGGTAGATTAAGCTAAGCAAGTCTGTTTGTAAGGATTTTTTGATTTTAATTTAGTCACATGAACTTAAGGGAAAGAGTCAAATCGTTCTGTCTGAATTTATTGTCTTATTGCTATAGTCCGTGTTCTCATCCATTTAGTAAATAACCATTGATCATCTTCTCTGTGGCAGGCACAGGGTATGCCACCGTGAAGATGTCACCGAAGTTTCCTACTTCTGGGAATCTTCCATCCAATGGGGAATTTCAGGGAACTAACCAATCCCCAATATCATATACTTGATTGTGTGTTATGGCAACAGTGGTATGCGGTGAAATAAGAAGGTGGAGGAAGAGAGTCTAGTGAGGACAAAGGGTAGGTGACATACAGAAGAGATCTGAGCGTGTGTGCCTGGGCCACGGGAGGCAGCGAGATTTGCACCAAAGGAGACTACCAGATGCAAAATTCCAAAGGAAGAGTCGGTGAAGCATCTATAGGAATAGAAACAATGTTTCTATGATGATGGGGGAGTCGCAGGGGGTGGGAGAACTTTGCACTGAATTGTGTTGGAAGCCTTTGAAACATTTCCACCAGATTAAAAATGAGTGGATGCCTTTTTTTTTTAAAGATTTTTTTTTCATTTTTATTTCACATGTAAGGGTGCTTTTCCCGCGTGTATGTCAGTTCGCCATGTACATGCAATGCCTGTGGAGGCCAGAAGAGGGCCTAAAATCCTCAGGGATTGGAGTTATACGTGCTTATGAACTCGTTCTCATATGGGTGTTGGGAACTGAAGCTGGGTCCTCTTCAAGAATAGCACAGTTCCTTACCCCTGAGTTATCCCTCCATAACCTAGACACTCAAAGTTTGAAAGCTTACCCTGTCTCTTTGAGGGAGAGAGTACAGAGCCCTGTGGGAGCGAGAGGGCTCCTGCAGCTGTTAGGATACACTCTCGGGGCTATACTGCTGGTGAACCTGGTACCAGGATTAAAGAAAAGCCTCAAATCTGGAATGTCACCAGAGTGACATGTGTTTGGTGATGCCATTTCCAGGGACAAGCATCACTAAGGGAGAAGCTGTTTTAAAAGGATATTTGAGAGCCAGGCACAGTGGCACATATCTGTAATCCTAAAACATAGAAGGCTGAGGCAGGAGGATTGTGATTCAAAGATAGTCTGGGCTATCAAAGAAGATCCTATTTCAACCCCCCCCCAAACAAAAAGAAAACTAATAAGGAATGAGTTATATTTGGTTGTGTATTATAGACATACAGGTGTAAACACCATGGGCAGAATTCTCTGAATCATTCCAGAACAGATACTGTTCTGTTCCAGGAGTTTAAAGACACCAACACTAGCTAAACTATTGATCTACCTATTATCTATCTGCCTATCAATCTATCATCCATTGATCTAGCATGTCTATCATCTATCATATTACCTGTCAATCATCTATGTACCGTCTTTCATTATCGATCATCTGTCTGTCTGTCTGTCTGTCTACCTACCATCTATCTATCACCTATTTAGTTGTCTGCTTATATATCTTCTGTATATCTTTCTATCTGATAGTCTATCATCTGTCATCTGGCTGGCTGGCTATGACCCATCTTCCCTTCTCCGCTTTGCATCCACAATGAACAACTATCTTATTAGAGGTAGAATTACACTTCCCACAGATGACCCAATGTTGGTTGTACTAAAATCCACTGAAACTATTATTGCTATGACTACAGACAGGACATGTGCCCAGAGGACACATTGCAGCAAAGATTCACAATATTGATGTGATCTCTCAAGTAATATTGGAGAGTACACATCTGGGATTACATTAATGATGGCAAAGTGGAGTTGAATTCATTTCTAATTTTCTCCGTGTTATATTATTCTACATAAGAAAGTAATCAAGCATGAAAAAAAAATCAATAGCCAAAACCACCCAACAGAACTGGGGCTGGACCTGAAGGCTGAGCGAGACCAGCTTCAGGCACCAGCAGTTGAGAACCCATGGACCCCAACTCTGCCAAAAAACTATGAACCTGCTCCCATAAAAATACTCACTTGCATATCGCTGGGTGTATGTACAGAGAGTGGGTGGCAAACTACAGCACGGAGGTGAAATCTAGTTCCTGGCATGTACTTTATAAATAAACAATGGAGGCCTAGGTATGCCTTTGCATGTTGCCTCTGACTATTTTCTTGTCCAGGAGTAAAGCAATAGTAATGTGGTAGTTATTTTCTGGACCTACCTCAATTATTTCTTTTCTGGACCTTTGTAAGAAACATTTACCAGAATGTTTTGGCCTAGGCTGTAGAGGTCAGAGGCCCAGGGAAGCTTTTGAAGGAGCACAGTGAAGCTATGAGTCCCACTTAGGAGCTGAGGACTCTGGATGCCCCATGGAGCAGCGGAAAGGACAAGCAAGCAGGTGAGGAGAGGTTTCAGGAATAGATCAGGGAGAGGTGCCTGAGGTGCAGTGGGGACAGAAAGATGGGAGGGTGCCTGTCATTCTGGTTCAGTTCCACTTCTCAGTAGGATCCTGATCCCTGAACAAGAGTCCCAGTGGTTAGTATCTGTACTTGACCCCAGGTACACTTGATTACATCTGACTGGCTTTTACTCAGACACTGCTGGATGACCCCTTTAAGGCTCATGGTTGGCCATGTGCTGGGCTCTGGTCAGGAGAGTTCACTTGTCTGTTTCTGCTTTGTGAAGTGCTGGCTTTCAAAAGATCTAAACCCCCAAACAGAAAGAAACAAAATTTAAAAGCCCCCGTGGAGTTCACAGAGTGAGCCAGAGGGCAGGGGCTTATTGCCGGCCTTCAAATAATCACTGTATTTGAAATGAGTGAACTTGACAGTTGTGTGTCAGGCAAAATGAAGACACAGCAGGATCTGGCCACGCAACTCCTTTGGCCAGTGCACTGGCTATTGAACACAGTGCTGGCTGCTAACAAGAAAGAAAGAGGAGAGTAGTGTGTACCCTCACATCTGTTCCACCCAGATGCCCTCTCTTCCTACTCACAGTGTCAGGGTGTAATAGACACATTTGGAGACAAGGCACTGGATGCAAATGGTTATGGTTGGGATATAAAAATGCCCCTGTCAGGCCCAAGCGTGGTGTGCTTAGTCCCGGATGCTAATACTGTTTTTAAAGGTTTGTGAAAACTTTAGAAGATGGTTCCTGACTGGATGAAATAAGCCACTAGTAGGCTTGTCCTACGGGATTGTATCCTTTGGAACAACATTTTAAAAATGTTAATGTATGTGTGTGTACATGTGTGTGCACATGTATGCTCACTTGTGTGAAGGTGCTGTGTGTAGGTGCCTGTAGAGAATGTAAGATGGTGTCAGATTCCATGTAGCTGGAGCAGGCTACTGTGAACCACCCAAATATAGGCGCAAGTGCTCTTAAATGTTGAGGCATCTCCTTTGTCCCATGAACAAACCACATCTTGCCTTGGGCTCCTTTCTCTCCCCTTCTCCCTGCTTCCTGTTTCTTAAGAAATGAAGGACAGCCTCTGCCACGTGCCCTTGCAGCCATGTTGTTCTGCCCAAGCACGTGGGGACAAGCAACCATGAACAGTGCCCTCTTTAAAAAAGATGAGCCAGAATCAGCATTTCCCCTCTTTAGATTATTCTCAAGTGTTCTGGCCAAATGATACTGAAATGAGGAGAAATAATACTGACTTGTGATGGAGAGTCCCTTGAGACAGAATTGAGGGGTGAGCATACACTCAGGTGGAGGGATAACTAGATAACTAGCAGGATCCAGTGTTATACAGGGAGGTGTAGTCTTTCTAGTGATGGTGGTCATATTAACTCTGCCCTAGTCTGCAGGACCATACATAAACCCAGCCTCCTTCTCAACATAGCTGTTTTGTCCAGTCAAAGTCATTGGGAAGACCTTAGTTAAAAGAGGCAATCTATCTATCATTACCACAGTAGAGCATTCAGTTAATCTGAGAGACATATCTTGGGCAGTTCCACAACTGAGGAGGGCTAAAGGATGAATGTGTGAAGCCTGCAAGTGTAGCTGGCTTATTGGACTTATTCGGACCAAAGGCATTGTGTTAAGGTGCAGTGAGTGTGGAAGCTTTGTCTGGTCAAGGTGAGTTGCAGGGTGAGAAGGAACGCTGAGTTGCAGAGTGGGCTAATTGCAAGGAAATCAGGTGCCTGTGCTATATTCAAGGACACTGGCATCTTCTGGGGTTGAGCAGGAAGTGAAGAGACAGGGTTGTTGACGAAGCAACACTAGGGAAATTGGAGCCCCTGGGTATTATTGCAAAGAACACCACATGGTACAGCCACCATGGGGGAACAGATTGAGGGTCCGCAACGGCCAGCCACATATCCAGAATATTGGGGCTTATGCAAGCATGCCTTCACAGAGGTACCATTGGCTGTCCTCTACCAGGGGATGAAAATGCCCTAGTGTTCCATTTGTGAATGAATGTGGAAAGAACTGGTGGTCTCTCCGTGCTAGGAGAGATAAAAGACTGATACATGCCATAATGCAGATGAATCTCCAAACTATGCTGAGGGAAAAGAGTTAGTCAGAAAGAACCATATGTGACATGATCCCACTCTAATGAAACATTTAGTCCAATCAGATGTAACCAAAGTGGCAGAAATTAGACTGGTGGTTGCCAAGGGAGGAGAGATGGGTTTGGGTGGGACCCGGGTTTTACTTTTGGAATAATGGGCATGTATTAGAACCAGATGGAGGTGGTGACTGCGTCACACGGAATGTGCTCAATGGCAGCTCACTTAAAAACTAGCAATTTTATGTTTTGTGACTTTTGGCTTAATAACCCATGCCAAAGAAGACCGGTGATTAGAAAGGGGTAGAAGAATGAAAGGAGGAAAAGGAGGAGGTAGATAGCAAGAAGGATGAAGATGAGGAAGAAGAGGAGGGGAGGAAGAAGAAGAGGAGGGGAGGAGGAAGAAGAGGAGGGGAGGAAGAAGAAGAGGAGGGGAGGAAGAAGAAGAGGAGGGGAGGAGGAAGAAGAGGAGGGGAGGAGGAAGAAGAGGAGGGGAGGAGGAAGAAGAGAAGGAGGAGAAGGAGGGGGAGAAGGAGGGGGAGGAGGAGGAAAAAGAGGAGGGGGAGGAGGAAGAAGAGGAGGGGGAGGAGGAAGAGGGGAGGAGGAAGGGGGAGGAAGAGGAAGATGAAGGGAGGAGGAGGAAGAGGAGGGGAGGAGGACAAAGAGGAGGGGAAGGAGGAGGAGGGGGAGGAGGAGGGGGAGGAAGAGGAAGGTTGAGTAGATGACCCTAAGAGGTACCCACTTTTTCCATTCTAAACAGTATCCCCATCTAAACAGCTGCATGGAACTCCTGTGTTTAACTGTTATCTTAAATTTTCTATTTTTTACTCTTTGTGTCCTGCTACTAAATGACACTGATGTCCACCCCACCCCACCCTGCCACAATCTCTTTAATCTACACCTCCCTTTTTTTCCTCAGCCTTTGCAAACCCAGACTCAGAGATCTTTTTTCTATGCCTCCTCAATTCTTCCCTATCTCCTACCCCATTGCCAGAGATATCTCTCTAAGATTGTCCATCATCATGGTCAAGTCCTTCCTGGAGTCCTCCATATTCAGTGCAGTGTTTTATCTCCTGAACTTATGTGATAAACTGGAGAGGACTGAGGTCTTGGGTCAAGGTTCTGACCCATCTAGACACTGAGATATACCCTTGGCCATCTTTCAAGTTTGTTCATAAGAGGAATGGTTTTGTTTTGCCACTCGGGAGGTCACATAGTCTCTTTGAATTCTAGCTCAGAGTACTTAAGAACTTTATTGCCACTCTGAGAGTTGGTGTAATTATGTATTGATAATGTGGTTGGTTTGGCCACATAGGAGGATATGGTTTGGAGACAAGTGCTAGGTTCACCCCTTGATGGACAAAGGCTCCCTTTAAAGAGCAGGTACTCTTATTACTGCCTTTTAGTTTCATTCAGTTGCTGGAACACATACCAAGACCAAAACCAACTGAGTGAAGAAAAAACATTTACTTGAGTTATACTTCAAGTTCACAGTCTGTCACTGAGAAAGAGGAGTCAGGGCAGGAGCTTGAAGCAGAAACCATGGAGGAATGCTGCTTGCTTTCTGCCTGACTCACTGAATCATGCTCATCTTGCTTCCTTACTGAACCCAGGACCGCCTGCCTAGGGAATGGTGCCACCCACAGTGGGCTGGGCCTTCCTATGTCAATTAATAATCATAACAGTTTTTGAAAGACATACCCACAGGTCAAATATGAGCAATTCTTCAATGGAAGCTTTCCTCTCAGATGACTCTAGGCTGTGTCAAGTTGACACTTAAAGCTAAACAGAGCGATGCCTGAATCTGAAACTCGGCCCCTAGGGGTTCCTGCCATCATATATTGAGTGGAAAGGCTCATTAGCACCAGGTAGAAGGAGCTGTGCTAAGCTGCACTGAGACCAGATGGAACATCTGTCACTTTTCCTGACTCCGTTAGTGTTTTGCATGGATTGGATTCTGGCATTAGAAGAATAGGTACTAAGTACTGCAGTGTACTGTGTGTACGTTTCTTTTATGTATTCTTTCACTCTAGTGTTGCCTCTCCACTGTGTGCAAGGTGATGTCCTAAGCTCTGAAAAAGTACACGGTCATGTTTACACTTGACACGTTACCCTCCAATCAGGAGGAGTTAAATGAGAGACATATAAGCAGTGGGACCAATATTACTGGAGGCACTAGAAGGGACTTTGGGAACATTGTCAAGGATACTTCCCTGTAAAAATTTACATCATGAATCTTGGTGCTACTGGTTTCCATTTGGGGGACATTCCTGAACTCTCCTGGGACTCAGTTTCCCCATCTGCAAAAGGTGAACATTGTGGTTAAACTTTGTGACCCATAGTGCCTTCCAAATAACGAGATCTTCCAAATAACGAGGTGGCGACCTTGCACCCACAACTCGCCAGAGGTCTCCGAGGGATGGAGTCCTAACACTAGTTGGTTCTTAACATTCCCAGGTAACTTCCACGTGGAGTTGGGTTTGGAGACTGGCCCTGTAGCCTTGTGGTTTTGACCCAGCGGGGCTCTTGGAGAAATGCAGCATTGATTCCTCAGAACTGTCTAGGGCTGGGATTTTCCGAGGTTATTGTATTTTAAATGTTTATGGGTATCTGTGTCCTCTGGGGCATCCTAGACCCAGAGGACTTCAGGTGATGTCTGGGAAAGGTTGGGTTGATGTAACTGGAATGGAAGCACTGCTTTTATCTAATGGGTAGATGCCGAGGATGCTACCAAGCACCCCATGAAACATTTTCCCCACCATGAAACATTTTTAATTCTTCAGCCTGTAGAGGCTGAGGAACCCCCTTCTAAGAGACCCAGGTCACTGGTCCACAGACCACACTGTCAGTAATGACATAGTCTCCTCCTCTGGGTTAGCCACAGTGACCTACCCTGAATAAAAAGATTGAGACAAGCACAGAGGGTCACAAAGTGAGGTTTGGATGGAAATTAAAGAGAAGATGGCCAGCCCCCAATCATGGACACTCACCAAGTGGCTGTTGGGCTGTTTGTAAGGATGGAGGGAGCTTCAGGAAGGCAAATGAGAGTCTGAGGGTTCCCACTGGGTGTAAGCAGCAAAGACAAAAGAATTGAAGAAGACGAGGGCATGAATTATTAACAAAGCCAGGCAGGGAAAGTGTGGTGCAAGCCTTTTTAAACACTGTTTGAGATCAGGATGAGGAAAAATGGGCAGGGACTTAATTGTCTCATTGACTTTTGCTGGAGAAAACTCGGAGTCATCAAATCCACACATGCAGGGCAGAGGGAGAAGTCATGTGCTCCACTATCCTCCTCTTCCTCATCTTCCTCCTCCTCCTCCTCTTTCTTCTTCTTCTTCTCTCTCTCTGTCTCTCTTTCTCTCTGTCTCTCTCTCTCTCTCTCTCTCTCTCTCTCTCTCTCTGTGTGTGTGTGTGTTTGTGTATGTGTGTGTGCTCGCGTGTGTGCATGTGACTCCTTTGAATACAGTTGAGCGCACATGTGTGTGCATGTGTGAGGAGACTGGAGTCAACCTGTCATCTCTCAGAACCTTTCTTCTTTGCTTTTGAGCCAGGGTCTCTTCTTGGTCTAGAGCTAACCAATTAGTATAGGCTGATTGCCCAGTGAATGAACTCCAGGGATCTTCCTATCTCTATCTCCCCAGTGCTGGGATTACAATAGGATCCCACCACACATAGCTCTTTTAATGTGGCTTCTGGGAGAACTCCGGTCTTCTTGGTTGCCCACAACAAGTACTTGTATTGACTGAAATAGTTGCTCAGGCCAATTTAATTTTTTTAAGGTTGACTTTTGATTTATAGTTCTGATAGCCTGCCCAGGGAAAGGGTTGAGATCTGGTCACCTTTAGAAACCTGCCCTGAGCTTTCCACCCAGCCACATAGCCTTCCTGCAGATTCCATATGCTTCTCAGGCAAGTGGACACAGTGTGGCCAATCTATTTTCCTGTGTTGTCTCCACCCAGTCCCCTCCAATCCTTCTCCATACTGTGGCCAATGGGAAATTTCTTTAAAAGTTTTTCCTTGCCACTCCAGCTTTAGGGAAACCTTTTGGTGGCCTTTCTTCTTCTCTGGATAAAGGCTAAACCTCTTATCTCCACTTTTAGGACTTTTGGTTAGATGGCTGTTAGTCTCTTCTAGCTCATCTCTCACCTGCTTTCTCTGCCTCCCCTCTCCTTGACCCAGCTGATACATGGCAGTCATACTTTCCCAGCCCATGGCAGCCCATCTTCTCTCCATGATTGTGACACCTGCTTCTTTCTCTGTCCACCATCTTTACTGCCAGAATGAATGTTCTCCTTCTAATAAATCCGCCAGCGGCCTCATGTCTCTGAAGTTTTTCTTTTAGGGTGCCTCATCCTTGCCCACAGCAAGGAGTTACCTCTTTCTCAGACTCTTGTGCGGCTTTCATGAGGGCTGGAATACCCAATGGCTGATTGCTTGACGTAACCAACTTAAAAACAGAAAGAGTTACTTTGGGCTATGCTTTCAGAGGAATCCAGGCATGTCCAACCTTTTGACATCACAGAATAACTTTGTCACCTTCAATGACCATGCTTCAGAACCATGCAGTTGAGGTTTAAACATCAAGATCATCAACAACAACAACAACAACAACAACAACAACAACAACAACAACAGAGTCTCCCAAATTCTCACAGTGTTTTAAGGAAGCTTGTGTTGCTGTGTTGGGCTGCAGTCAGAGCTAGCCTTGGCTGCACATGCTCCATGAGCTGTGAGTCAGACATGCCCAGTGGGGAAGGTGTAGTATGAACAGTTTATTTCACATGCAGGCAGGTTGGGGTGAAAAAGATGAGACAGCCAGGGATAATGTGTACCATCAAAGACATGGCCTAGTAACCTGTTTTCCTCCAGCCCCTAAAGTTTCCACAGTTTCTCAAAGGAATGCCAGCGTCTGGGGACCAGGTACTTACATCCTGAGCCTCTGTAAAGGCATACAAATACATGATCACGCCATAACCAATAGTGATAATCTTACATTGCCTAGGCTGCCTCCTGGGGTGGAGCACTGCAGGACACTATAACACCACAGTCACTTCCTGCTGTCTCAGAAGGACAAGGGAGCAAGGCTCTAATTTGGGAGACTGTGAGTACAGTGGTGTATTTGAATCTCTTTCTGAAGTGGGAGTCCTATTCTCCATCTAAATATGATTATTTAAGCATGAGGTCTGAGCTGTCATGAGCCAAGGTTTACAATATTCTGCTTAAGGATATATTCTGCATCGTGATAGCAGTGAAACAGGAGTCAACAAGACAGTATGTATAGGGTAATATATCAAATACACACACATATGCACACACACATTCGCATGTATAAATACATTCTCATATACATGCATTCACACACACACACACACACACACACACACACACACACACACACACACACACACTTGCCTATCTAACTACCTATATCCAGAGCACAGAAAACAGTTTAGAAAGGCTACCCCTAAATCCCTAAATCATGGCTTTGATCATAGATCCATTGTCTAGGAGTATCATCTTTTCAATAAGATTATTTTCAATAAGATTATTTTCAATAAGATTATTCTTTATGAAAGAAACAAACAAGCTAGAAGACAGTTGGAATGCCTGCAGCAAGGCCATCACTGGGTGAGCTTCTCAATCTCTTGAGGCTCACTGTGGTGTGGTCCTGTAGCTCATAGAGGTTCATAGAATCTCTCAGGGGGCTTTTGAGGGCAAAACTATTTTCTTTTGTTTTTTTTTTTTCTGTTTGTTTTTTTGTTTTTGTTTTTTTTGAAACAGGGTTTCTCTGTGTAGCCCTGGCTGTCCTGGAACTCACTCTGTAGACCAGGCTGGCCTCGAACTCAGAAATCCGCCTGCCTCTGCCTGCCAAGAGCTGGGATTAAAGGCGTGCGCCACCACTGCCCGGCAACTATTTTCTTAATAATATGAAGATGTGGTTACCTTTGTCAGCAGCTCAGAGATGCTGCCTTGATGGTCATTCTGCCAGTGCCTCATAAGGCTTCCCAGCAGCTGCCTCACGCATATAAGCAGTAGCCATGTTTTTCTAGCACGCCATTATCACAATTAAAAAGAAAAGAAACAAAAGCAACTGCTCTTCAGAATGCTCTGGATGAAGTAGTAACAATTATAAACGCCACCAAACTTTAACCTCTGTGTTTGCATCTTTTAGTATTTGGGGTCTGTTAAGGTGAACAGGTACAGAAAACCCTCCTGCAGAGTGCGTCGCTGTGGTGACTGGCTCGAGCCAACCGCTCAAGCCGTGGCTGAGCTGCTGCGAGCCGAACTTGCTATTTATTTACAGAACACCATTTTCACTTGGAAGAGCAACTGACAGACAAATTATGACTCTTCAGACTTGGGTGTTTGGCAGACAGTCTCTGGGAAAAGAATAAACGAGCCCGTCACCGTCACTTCAGGAAAACAACTGACACCATCCGCTGCGCGCCATGCTGAGAGCCTAACCTTTAAGAGACAAGTAGAATTTTGAAAATTTTATATTTTGCAACTGTGAGCACCATCGCTTTTGAAAACTCAAATATTTGGGGGGGGGGGAGGGAAGAGATTGGTGGTATTAGATTTTAGAAAAAAAGATATTAATGCAATGTGAAAAGACTTGAAAAGAATCCCTATGATATAAGGAGCCCATATTTTCCAAATGATAATGTACTAAGAGGCCCATTTAAAATGCAGAATGGGCCAATGAATTCCAATTAAGTAGAGTGCAAAAATGTATATTGCTATGTTTTTCTGGTTCCAGGCTGCAACTAACCTTTGAGAAATATCCCTTGTTGAGTTTCAGTGTAGTATCAAAAATACTCTCCCTGTTATCTGAGAAAGTTATTAACATCATTTATTCTTTTCTATCTCTGTGCATCTTAAGTGTCACTGTGTACTTTAACTGATAATGATAATGACAACAATAGTTTAAATGCTCAGGCAGGAATCTAAATCTTAGGCTAGAACAAAGAAGTAGGCTTCAGGCATGAAAATGACTTTGGGCTAGGCAGGGAAGTAGGCTCAGATATTTTGGTCATCCCATAAGCCTTCAGAGACAGTGATCATGGGGACTTTGTTTATTGTCTTGCTTGTTCCTCTACTATTTGCATCTACTGTATTGCTAGTTCCTCAACCTAGAACTGACCTTAAAACTTGCATGTAATTAAAATGGTATAAAAGCAGATGGGGGGGGGGTGGGAAAAAAAAAACCCAGTAGTTTAAAGGCAGGAAATGATGTGAGAATTTGTTTTTTATTAAAGGACACCTAAAAGACTTAACATAGTCATACCACTAAATTAGTATTGTCTCAGTAATTGTTGTGTTTTTTAAATTTGTTTTAAAGTACATGTGTATGTGTTGGTGGGTGTATCTGGGTGTGGTTTTGTGCATGTGGGTGTAGACTCCTGTAGAGGCCAGAAGGGTGTGTCATATTCCTGGAGTTGAAGTTACAGGCAGTTGAAAATTGCCTGATGTGGGTGCTAGGAGCTAAACCCAGACCCTCTACAAGAGCAGCAAGTGTTTTAAACCACTGAGCCACCTCATCAGCCCCCACTGTTATTTTTAACATGAAGTTACATGATATAGGTTAACGTGTGATGATTTGGTGTTTTGCATGCACTGACCAATAAGCTTTAAATTGTCCTGGTTTGAATTTATAAGTGTAAAAATATCAACAGACGCAACTCACTAACGGGGGGGGGGGGGCGGGTGTCTCTGGAGAGAACTGTTCAAGGCCTTCATTCACCTTCCCTTTGGATATCTCAGATATTCCCAGTTCTACTTGGGGATGTGTGCACTCCAAAGGGTGTTGCATTTCAGAGAATGGTCACATTGCAGTGTTAGCTGAAGTTTTGCAAAGCTAGTAAATGAATTTGGGGTTGCAGAGGCTTAATACCCTGTAGAGTGGAAAACGCTTCTATGAAAAAGAATAGCAAGCAGCTTGTGAGAATCGAGTGCCCACTGAGCAGTGTCCTTGGAAGTGTTCCTATTATACCCCCAAGCCCACAGAAACCGGCTCTATCAACCTTCCATTATGCAGAAGCCGGGCTGGGCCACCCTGGGGGTAACAAACATGGTGTACAACCACCAAGAAGGTGGATCAGATTCCTAGTTGCTTCCCTGGGCAGAGCTGTATTTTCTTTCTTCTTTCTTTCCCATAGCCAATTGGTCACCTTCAAGATCCAAACAAACTCCCAGCCAATGAGAACGTTTGTCCCTTACATAAGCACTCCCTCCTCTGCACCCCCCAGAACTGCAGGCATCTTCAGGCCTCATCTCATTTCCTCCTGGGGTGCATTATCATGGTCTGGGCCAGATGGACTTCCCCAGGAGGTTTGGCTGAAATACTCTCCTCCCCTGAGCATCCAAGGCCCTGCGCTTGCAGGCACCCATCTGTTCCTCCTGAAATCTCATCGCACCCATTGGTTTGGGGACAAGGCAGAATTTTCACTGCAAATGAAATACCTTCGCCCCATTTCCTCTGACATCCAATTTCCAATTTCACAGGTTGGTGGGATTGCTGGAAAGACAGACTCTAATGTGATGCTAGCATTGCAGAGTCCTGTGTGTCAGTCTGTGGTGCCTAAACCCTACTTCACATCATTGTTCTCTGGGTCTCTTGAGTCAAGGGATCTGAATAGAGAGAGCAAACAACAACAGGTTTGGAAAGAAATCCACTTGCACCTCCCCCAAATGTGGCGCTTACACAAAAAGGAGAGAATGCACTGAAAGGCAGCTACTTGCCTCTGTTTATATTAAATTCAAACCAGGAAGAGGGACATTATGATTAAAATTCAAAGAAGAGCCTAATTTAGCGGACTAACTAATGATCAAAAGAAACAAAGTAACTAATTTAGATACAGTGGTCTCAGCAACCATCAAGGAGCCGACCCTTGGCATCTAGGTTACTTGGTCATCGATTAGATAAAAGATTTGCAGGAGGTAGACTGATGATGGGCAGCAGATTATTCTTCCACATCCAGTGGTTTGCCTAAGAAGGAATTCAGAGAATTAAAACAATAGGATCTGGTGACCTGTTTTTTCATGCTCCAGTGGTTAGTCTCAACCTGATGGCCGTGCAGGTGGACCTGGTTAAAGTAAATGGGTCACAAAACCGAACCAAAAGTCATGAATCTGGGTCAAGTTTGTTAGAGAGGAAGAGATGGTACAGGTTGGGGAGAGTTGGGGGGGACAGTAGGGGGGTGACTAGGGGAGTAAACAGATGGCATTATATACATTGTGAAATTGTCAAAGAACAAATCTATTCTTAAAAGATGGTTCTTAAGCCTCAGTGCTATTCGGTTGTGAGTTGTATAATTCTTGTTATAGGAAGCTTTTCCCCACACATTCTAGTATGTTTAGGAACACCATCTATCTCTATGTACTACACCTCACCTCTCTACTTAGAAGCAGAAAGCCAACTGCCCCTCCTCAGTCCCTATAAGGGTGAAGAAAATGCACTGGTTGAAATGACAAGACCAAGTGCTAGGTCCTTTGGCCTACCTTTGGTGTTGGTAACCCAGGTACTGATTATCAGGCCTCTAATGAATAGTTCTTTCCAGGAAAGTAACTTTGAGATATCTGGTCTCGAATGGCTCCCCTAATCCTTGAAGTAATTCAACCAGTGTTAAAAGTCATCTGTATTACCCCAAAACATTTATAGAGCCTTGTTTCTACCACAAAGAGCTTTCATTTGTGTATATGAGTGTGTACATGCATACAGCATGTGTCTGCATATGTGCACATTGATACAGACGCATGGGTATGGAGGCCAGAGATCAACACTGAGTGTCTTCTTCGATCGATCGATCTCTACCTTATCTTTTGAGGCAGAGTCTTCCATGGAGTCCAGAATTCACTGGTAAGCTAGACTGGTTGTTGTAAAACTGGTATTAGGAATAGTTGAAGATACATTATTATTTTTTTTTTTAAGAAAAGAAAGTTGTGTTCAGAATAAAGTTCTATCTTCTGCTCCTCAAAAATATCTAAGCAATTGCTAGTTTATTCATATAGACTTTCAAAGTCAGATTCCTACATCTTTCGAAGGGCTCTTGGTACCAAAAGACCCCTGAGGGAAGACATGTTTTCACAGATTACATGCAGAAGGTGGCTGTAGACTCTCCCGTCCAGTTCTCTACAAACCTTAGTTTCATTTCATCTTCAATCCAGTTCCCTCCCTCCTTCCTTTCTTTCTTGTGTGTTTTTTTCAGAACTCAGGGCCTTATTTATACATGCTAAGCAAATAGTTTACATACTGAGATATATCCTCAAACCCCTATTTACTATTTCAGACAGGCTCCCACTGAGCTGCTCATCCAGGCCCAAGACTTACAATTCTCCTGCACCGTCCCTTTTCCAGGCATGTAGCTCAAGAGACTTGGCTTTCTGATAAGATTCTGTGTTGGGTCCATGTGTCCTTTACCTACAAACTTTTAGGATTGCAGAGCTGTTGGGGTGGCTGGTAGGGAATGGGTAGAACCGTGGGGGTAGTGTTTGTGTTGTATTTATTTTGTGTATGTGTGCAAAGCTAAGCTTTGTGCTTTTTGGCCTAGACAAGAGGCAATCAAGGATGTGCCAGGACAATGCGTGATTCCATCCTTTGAGAGCGTACATGGCACCAACAGCTGTACGGTGGGAGCAGCTTGACAAGCTGTGCGACAGACTTTGCTGAAGGTGCAATATTATTATTTCTGGGGACAGAAGCCCAAACGGTTCATTACCAACACATTCAAAGCCCAACTGCCTAGAATGTGTGTCTGTGTGTGACAAGAATTGGTAGAGGGTCCTTGATTCCAATAGGCATCTTAGCCCCCCAAAGCGAATACCCGAAGGGCTTGTGTGGGTCCCATTGTGCTCTCTCTGCCTGATAAAGGAAGCCTGGTGTGGAGCAGAGTCTGGTCGTTGGGTGGATAAGTTCTAGCACATTATCAATTTGTTCTTTTATGAAACAGCTGCTTTACCAAGCTGTTATTAGCATGCCCCATAACTCATCATTTTAAAAAGTGAACTTTTAAAAGGAACATGCTATTTATTCTTTGGCAATTTCATTGATGCATTCAGTGTACTTTGCTCATTCCCAACCCCTATTCCCTGTTCTCATGATCTCTAAACACCCTGTGCATGCCCTCTTCCCATCTTAGTGTCCTCTCTTTCTTGTCTTTAACCCATTGAACCAAATTAATGGTGTCTGTTGGAATGGTCACTGACTGATGTCATTGGCTGGAACTTGTGCAGATCTTGTGCCGGTGACCAGAGATGCAGCAGAGACAGCCTCTTACACAACTCCACCCTTTTCACTCCATCTGCAGGTTCTACTCCACTCTATCTTCTGACATGTTTCATGAACCTTAAAGGGCTGCCGATATAGGTGTCCTACTTGGGACTGGGCACTCATCAGTCAAAAGAACAAACCTACTATATATGTATCTGTAAGAGTTTTATGTTGACTCAACATTGAATAGAGCTACTGTGATTTCCCATGTTCTTTCTAGCTCCACTTTCACACAACCTCCCCCATTTTCAGTGTCCTGTACCTGAGTGATATATATTTGGTGAAAGTAACGAACCTCCTATGTTATTGTCACGCACGGTCCATAGCTTACCTTAGGGATTGCTCTTGATGTTTAATGTTTCATGACTAACCATCATCAGACTCAGGTGGACACCTTCTGTACTAAAGTTCATCCTTTCGAGTGTGTGATTCAGTGTGGATTGCTTTTCAGCACTTTCACGGATTGTGAAACCATCCTCATCGCCTAATCCTGAGTCCCTCTCTCACTCTGAGAGAGATGCTTTATCTCTAATCCCACACTGTCTCCTGCCTCTGCCCCTGGAGACTACTCATCTGCTGTCTCTTTGGATTGGCTGTTCCAGGTATTTTAAATTTTGTAACTGGCTTCTTACGCTGTGTGAAATGTTGGTACAAGGTTAACCATGTTGTGATGTGGATCACTTTTCCCTTGTGAAAGAGAATGGTGCCATGTGGATAGGACATATTTTGTTTACATATTTATTAATGGAATTCACATGAATAAACCATTCCTTTGGCAAACCATATTTTTACTGTTGTTGGCCAATTATGAATAACACTACTATGAACATTCCTATGAAGGTTTTTGTGGAGGGAGTGTATTGGGCCTTAATCCAGGAGTAGAGTTACTGGGTCACATAATGACCCTATATTTAATACTTTGATGGAATTCCCAATGTTTTTCCTATAGAGGCTACAATATTTAATAATTCTACTAACAATATGGGCGGTTCTGATATCTTCTCAGCTTTACCAAGACTTGTTACAGTTGTTTTTTTTTTATTCATCCATCCATGCATTCATTCATCCACCCACTCAGTTATTCATTTATTAATTTATATATACAGTAATTAATCTAGTGCCTATGTAGTCTAAGGACTGGTGGATATAATAAGAAATGCCATCTAAGTACACAGTGTTATGATAGAGACATGTAACCGTCCCATAATACTGGGAGCATGCCAGTGTGAGGAAAAGCTAACAAGGATGGAAATGATTGTCCTAAGAGATTTACTCAAGGGAACTGTGGAGTTGAGTTTCCCTCAGAAGGAGATTGGTGAGTTGCAACTGGACTGAAGGAGAAGGAAGCCAATACTTGTGAGTAATGTTGGGAATACGTTTTTATGGTTTGAATATGAAAGGTACCCACAGTCAGGTGTTGAATGCTTGTTCACTGTGTGCTGATATTAATCCTTCAGGCTCTGGAAACGTTAGGAGATGGGACTTTGTTGGAGGGGGTAAGTAACTAGAGAGGGGAGTTGCTCGGAATAATTGTCTCTGGTTTCTCTCTGTATCCTCCTCCACTTTTTCCTTCTATAAGATGATCAACTCTCTTCTTCCCCATGCTTCTACCACCATGATGTTCTGACTGTGCACAGATGTCTAAAACAACCGAAACAGCAGAAACAAACCCTCTATTTCTCAGCTGTTTCTGTGAGCCAATACATTTCTCCATTTCTTAAAAACTTGGAGTTAGCTAAGTCCATCACAGTGTCTGAAGACACGTTTGTCGCTATACGTGGATCAGATCCTGAAATTTGTCATCCTTTAGTTTCTAGATAGATCCCTCCTCTACTTTCCATCCCCTAAAGAGAGGGTCTCTAGATCGTTAATGCTGGTGGGTTTAATGTTGACGGTGATGGTGATTGTGTGAATGATGGATATTGGAGGTGTGTCATGTACCAGGTGACGTCTACGTGGCTGGTGATTTATAGCATCGTATCCATTTCTTACATTGTCACTGCTGCAGAAAGAGGTCAGCATGGGATTAGAAAGAAATGAAAATGAAGAATGCAATGGGGGAACAAATCACTGAGTTTATGGAGGACAGAACTGAGCTTATGGCTAAAGAAAGGACTCCAAGATTACTCTCCCTAATTCTACGCTTAGTGCCTGGGAGAGGTACTTATTCAGAAATACTTTTTCATGAACTTCCATTTCTTTCTCTTTTCTTTTTTTTTTTTTTTTTTTACTTAGAAACACATTTATTACTTGAATATGGAATGCAATTTCTTTTATTTCAAATTACTTCTTTAGCATTGAACTAAATGTTTTAAGTTAATCACACTAAACAACCCTCCCTGCATAAGGGCTCCCAAATCTTTGTACAAATTAGTTTCTAGCCCAGGCAATAAATGAATACCTGGAGCCAAGTCAAGAAAGGAAACCACTTTAATTAGGTTTGAGAGCATCTCCAATCAGTTTTAGTAGCCCTGTCACTGGATTTACAATATACCTTCCTAATTGTAACTCTTCGAGTTCAAGTGAAGTGAAAAGTCCCAGAGAAATGAAGAAAGGTTCCTTAGCATCTAAGTATTTATCTTCCAAGATAAGTGCCACTAGGAGATATGGGTGAGGCACCTAGGAGGAGATCCAGAGTCACCGTACCCAAACCTGTCAGCCTCTATCATTGTTCCCACTTAACTGGGAAGGTTCTAGAGGGATTGATTCAGTCAAGGTTTCCTTGATTCACTTCAGTGAGTACAGAATAACCTTACCAGTCAGATACAGGACACTTACATTCACCTAGACATTTATCTCAAATGATGGTGAGGTGGATCCTGTCCTGAGCAGGAATTGCTGCTGGCATTCAGAGGAGTTCAAACACTGAGCCAAACACTGCTATGAACATCAGAATGGGTTAAACAACTCAGATCAGCTCAATTGCTGCCCCCGGTGTCCCAAGAAAATACCCTAGAGAAAATGCCAATAATAAAGATTATCATTAGGACTTGGGGAGATGGCTCAGCCAGTAAAGGTTAAGTAGTAGGGTATAAGTCTGATTCCCTAAACCTACATTTAAAAAAAAGTCTGACTGGGTGCCATACATTTTAAATTGCTAGGCAGGCAGAGATGGGAAAATCTCTGGAGTGTGCTAGGTTAATTGTTGGGTCCCCACTCAGTGAGATGCCCTGTATGAGATGAAAAAAAAATCTGCACCATGTTTGAGGAGAAGCAATACCCATCATGGCTATCCTCTGGCTTCTGCATTCATGGTCCATGCATGTGTACATATTCATGCCCCTCCTACACACACACATACATGTGTATGCACACACACAAAATTATGTCTAGTCATATCACTTGTGACAAGCTATTTCATTGTCACATCCTTTGAAATTGGATTCCCTTATTGTGGATTTCCAATGAATCCCTTCACCTTGCTTTTTGCAGAAGTAGTGCATGGACATAGCCCACAAGAAACACACAGACCCAGTGCCATATTGGAGAAGCTGCAGCACTGAGTTGGAAAAGCAGGACTAATCACTTCTTAATACTTGGTTTTGGATGAGACCTCTCTGTCTCTGTCTTTCCTCCTAGCACAGAGAATTAACACATCCATAAAGAAGGAGGTTTGGTGGAGATGAGGAGATTAAATGTCATGTGGATTCCATGTTACCATCCACCTCCCTTACTTCTTAGAAACTCAAAGGGAATGTAATTAAGGCGGACAGTAGAAGTCTTCTGTGCGAGTTAATTAGTGATGTTGTCCCCTGTGCAGAAGTCACTGTGGCACTTACCCATGAGCTCTTTTCAGGAATCCCTTTCTTCTTGCCTCAGCGGCATGGCAACTGTAAAAGAAGGCATGACATCTGCTAGAATTCTCAGTGTCTTCATGCCATTCTCCACATTGTACCAAATGCTTCGTGAATATTCTCTAATCTCCCCCTCACATCTACATGATCGGTAATAACATTTCTTAATTCTCGCTTTGCAGATGGAGACCAGGTACAGACTACTTCCATTTGATTAAGTCAGCCTTGCTCACAATGACAGATCCCTTGGATCGCAGCTTCTTCCATCCCCTTCCATTTCCTCGTGATGGACCATTGATGTGAATTACCGATGGATGTGGTACTTCTTTTATTCTTAGCCTTTATCAGGATTTTTATCTAACCCAGGATAAAAGAGAAAAAAAGGCTGAGCAATTTCTTCCTAAGAGAAGTCCATTTTCCAGCCCAGGATACGTGATTTATTATGTTGTCTAGTTGACACGGCAAAGGGACTTGGGCTGGATTGTGAGTCTGATTTTCCATATAGAATTGGTCTGCCGATCTGCAGTAGGTCTGTGCAAATGCGGAAAATACTTGACAAAGTTCAATGTAAAGAAGGGACAGGGCTTATTTTGACTCACCGTTAGCAGGCACAGCCTATTAAGGCAATAAAGCCATGTTATCAGGGGCTTGAGCCAGCTAGTTACATTACATTCATGGTCAGGAAGCACAGAGAGATGAACGCTGGTACTCAGCTGACTTTCTCCTTTTTATTCAGTCCAGGACCCCAGCCCATGGAATGTCACCACTCCACAGTTAGGATGAATCTTCACACCTCAGAAATCCCCTTATAGTTATGCCCAGAGGTTTGTTTCCCAAATGAATCTAGATGCCGTCAAGTTGGCAGTCAACACTGACCATCACAGTATCTGTGGGTTCTGTGTCCACAGAGCCATTCTGTGTGTTGAGATGAGTTTATTGGGAAAAAATGAATTATCAGTGCTAAACATGTACATTCTTGCTTTCTGGTCATTGATGTGACAATGATTTACATCACATATTAGGAATGATAAGTAATTGTAGATGCTTAAAGTATAAGGGGGATGTGCATAGGTTATATGCAAATACCAAACCATTTTACATAAGCTCCCAGAATGTTCATCCATGTGAGGGTCCTGGAGATAGTGTTGGACACCTCAGCACATTTTCCCAAAAGCAAACAAAGATACCCAGATTCATCACAGTATAGTGATGCCCAGCCTGCCCTGCTGCCTCCTCCACACATGGCTTAGTTCTAAAAGCACCCAAGCATGGTACTCATCCATCACGTGTGAGTAGCCTTCCCATACTCACCATCCTTTGGACATGATTAATTGGTGTATGATGGAGCCAGATGCGAAATAACCTCTAACGAGGTGGTTAATGTTTGCTGAATGTCCCAAGACTGCACTTTGATTCTTTGGCATCTCTGCCTATTGCTGATGGAGAGTCCACAATAGAGAAACCTCCTCTGCTATAAACAAGGACAGGGGTGACTCACGGGTCAGAGTGTACCCTGGAGAGTAACCAGGTTCTCTGCAGAGCTAATATCAGCATGTAGCACCAATAAAAGTTGCAATGGAAGAAAGGTGGGGGAATGAAGGAAATCTGGATTAGGGGATATGTGAAGTTGTGTTTGGAAGGCGAGAAGAAGCCAACCACAGCGGACAGCTACCTAGTGGATGTGAAAAGTGTCATTTGGAGCTTCCTCAATGGCACTGGAGGGGTTATGGGTCATCTTTCCAAAATATGGAAACTGAGACACAAATAGAGTTTGCAATGAGACTAGTACCCATGTTGAGAAGTTTTCCATGTAGAAACAGGAGTTGTCAAGTTTCATTTTCCAGAAATAGTATGCCATTAATTTAACATCCAAATTTTTGGAATGGAGTCAATCAAGTTTTATCTGTGTATCCATGCACAAGAGACTGAGGCTTGGTGGAAACCACAGTGATTTAGGATTAGAAAACCTTAATTTAATATAAATCCCTTTAAAAAAGATTTGTGGGCTAATGGCTCATATCCGTGGGCTAATGGCTCAGATTTGTGGGCTAATGGCTCAGCAGTTGAGAGCTTTTACAGAGGACCCGAATTTTGTTCCTGGCATTCACTCCAAGTACTTTACAACCACCTGTAACTCAAGCTCCAGTCAATCTAACACCCCCTACTGGCTTCCTTTGGCTCCTGCATGTACACTCGTGCGCACGCGCATGCGCGCGCGCACACACACACACACACACACACAAAGAGGGAGAGAGAGAGAGAGAGAGAGAGAGAGAGAGAGAGAGAGAGAGAGAGAGAGAGCTCAATCTTTGGACATTTTTAATTTTAAAAGAATTAACCTACTATACTTTATGAGTGTTTTGCTTGCACACACACACACACACACACACTCATATAGACATGTGCATGGTGTAACTGCCTGGTGCCCATGCAGGCCAGAAGAGGGCATCAGATCTCTTGAAAGTGGAGTTGTAGGCAGTTATAAGTGACCACATAAGTGCTGGGGACCCAACCCGTGTCTTCTGCAGGTGCCCTAAGTACTTCCAACCACCCATCTCTCAAGTCCCACAGAAAACTTTAATTTTAGTCAGGATATTAATGTTTTTAAATGTTGGGGCCAATGGTGTCCCCCATTTAGACTTTCTTATCAACTGTGGGCAGCAGCATAGTGTAGAGAGGTTGTGAGAGAGTATTGGAGACAGATTAGAAACCTCTGACACTTATGAGGGCTTTGGAAGTCTTTCTCAACTTCCCCTTGGGTTATGAGCTATGCAAAAGCACCTAGAGAAACACAAAAGCTGGCTAGGCCCACCAGTAAGAACTTGTCAGCAAGTGATGGCACCCACTGTGGTGAGCACACATCCTTGAAGTGACCTGGATGAGAAGGGACCTGTCCAAACAATAGTACGAGATTTGTCCAAATGATAGTACGAGATTTGAGCATCATGCCCAGCCCACAAAGCAACCAAAGAGAGGCTGGCCCTCCTGACACACAGACCACACATCACTGGCTCTTCCACTTATGTGTTTATCATTGACTGTAAGAATGGTGATGTTCTTTTAGGCTATTTAAGGTTCTAACTTCCACTGACATTTTAGGGGTCTCAGGGTAAAACAGGGACATTGATTTCTCTGAGGGCCTTGGAAAGATTATAGCAGCACCCTTGTCCTCTCTCTGGAGGTTTCTGAGCTGATTTGGATAAAATAAGAAATGTCTTGACCCCTCAGCCTTGAACAAAACCAGGACAAAATTAAATCTATGAACTTTAAAAGATTTCCTCCAAGGTCTCCTCCTAGTCTTACTCACTTCTGCCTTCTGCTTCCAATCATGGCCACTCATGACCAGATGCAGGGACAGCCTGCTGAGAGCTGACTCCTTCTGAGGGTATTTCTGGGAGGGCCTTGGGTCTCCTGAGATTTTCACCTCTGGGGATTTCTTGTTGGAATCTGCAGTCCTGAGAGAAGAGAGGGGACATTTGTAGGTCTTGGGGGTTGAGTGACTGCCTTTCTGCTGATCCAGCTGGGTGAAGCCACCCACTCAGCAGGGAGTCACCAGCTTCTCTCCATTGCCATTGCTGCAAGATCAATTTTTCCTCACAGTGTCCCCTGGCACCCAAAGTTACCACTCTTCATTCACCAGGCCTGGCCAGGAACATCTTTACCAACCTTGACTGTGGCGAGGCTTGGTATCACTGCCACTATCAACACTGACCTATGCACAGTCCCAGAGAGATTCAAGGGTCAGGCTGAGGGTTTCCCAGCTAGGTTCCGACATGATGCTCGTAAGAAGCCTATGTATCACAGTTGACACTTTACAGCTAAGGGTATCAGGGCTCAGAGAGGTTAGGAAGATTGTCAGTAATTGCAAAGCAAACATGTGGCAAGACTCACGTCTACTTTTTATGATAAGCCCAGAACTCTATTGCTATTCTTCCCAATGATGGTGGATGGCCTGCTGCATACAGTTAAAAAAAATTGCTTGCCAAGTGCAAGACAGGGTCTATTTTCTTGTTGCTATGAACTCAAAACTATCTTCAAAGAAACTTGTGGAGCAATCTCTTGAGCTGACAGACAGACAGACAGACAGACAGACAGAGCTGTAGAGGCAGAAGAAATTTCCAGAGACCTGGTTTTTTTTGTTTGTTTGTTTTTTAGCAGTGTCAACAGCAGATGAGATGTTTAATTCAGGCTACTTTCCCTACCTGCCCATAATTGTGCGTAACTGACCTTGTTCTCATTTCTTCATAAAGAGCCATCCAAGACAGTGGTTTGCATAGTAACAGTGAGAAAGTAGTGGAAACAATTTTATTCAAGCCATATGTATACCTGCCACAAATTCAGCTTTGGGAAGTATCTGGGTCTTTTAAGACCAACTTTAGCAATTTTGATTTTTTTTCTATACTAGAACAGCATTGTCCCCAAAGTGTCTGCACTCTCTCAGCACACAGGCAGGGGCTGGCCACCTCCTCTTGACATAGTTCAGAGGCCATGGAGGTGGAATTTCCTAAAGGGAATTTGAGTGACAGATTCTGTCTCCAAGCTGCTTTACAGCTCACCCTGGGTAAACACTGTTGGAGGTGCCAATGAGCTTCCAAGACACAGGTGTTCCCAGTGCAATGGAGGGCAGCTTGCTTGATGCTACCTTTGGGGACCTGGAGAGAAAGAAGAGGAAGGCCAGAGTAGAGTCTGCCTCAGTAAGAGACTGACTGGTCCCAGAAAGTTCACATGAGCCAACCAGAGCTCTCCATCCACATCTGGGCATCATTCATGACTAGTCTGACCTAGGCAGCCAGATTTCAAGTCTGAGCAGCAGGAAATGGGACGAGGAGAAAATGGATATTGATCTAGAAAGGGGATCTGATAGAATGTGTGGTGTGAGAACAGAGGAATTGATTAGGGGAAGAAGGAAGGGAATTGGCTAGAGTGGGCATGGGGCCCATGGAAAGCAGGTAGATTGACTACAACGAAGGATAATGACAGACATACGTGATGATCTCAAGAGTCTTATTACTTCATATGCTAATTTAAATAATAATAACAACAAAGCAGTTTAAAGATGGAGGGTGGATAAAACAATTGGGAGCAAACTGTAACCCATGAGCACTTACGTTGTGGCATGCTTTTACAGCAAAACATCTTGAATTGGATGTGCAGTTCTAGTGTCTGACAGAATGGCTTTCTGTATCTGGACCAATCACCATCATCACTTCATCAGGGAAAAAGAAGTGAAATGATTGACTGTCCTGGGTCACCTGCTCATTCCATTGTTTAACGCGAAGTTGTGGCCCTGCCTACTCACACCACTGCACGGATTCCTGTTGAAAGGAAGGGTCCAAGAACAAGAAGTGAAAAGAATTGATTCAGAGCACCCAAAAGAACAGGGGCCACACCTAACTCCTGACTTCCAAGTCTTCTCCAGGCCTGGGATGAGGTGAGACAAGGCGGGTAGCTGAAGGGAAGGTGGCCACAGCAGAAGGTCCATTCGTGAAGAATGGGAGAAGCCTGAGGTGAACTGTGGTAAGGGGTTGTTTTAATCAAATTGAAATACCAGTTCCAAGAGAGACCTGAAAGATGGACCTTTACCTAGAACTGAGTGGGCTGCTTCTGCAGAGGCCGTGAACTCACTTTCTAGGGATGAAGAAAGCAAGAGTAGCAAGGAGAGGTAAGGAGGACTGTAGCCCTTGGGGAAGGGACGAAGATGGCCAATCTTACCACCGCAGTTATACCAACAGGGAGTGACAGTGTAGCTTTCACCTCCCAGGACTGCAGAGCCCCAGTGGAGGGCCTGAGTCCCCAGAGTGAGTCTGATAGAGTTTGAGTCTCAGTAGATGTTTGCCCTGACCTAAGACACCAGCATGAGCTTGTATCATGTAACATGAGCTAATCTACTGAGAGATTATTTTAATAGCATGTCCAATATGTCAGGCCAACCAGATATAGGGCATAGACAGAGGCAGAGATGCTGGTTAACATAACAACTCAGTTGAATGTAACACATTGGTTGGGCAAAAGCTCCAAAGCCAGGCTGGATTTTAGGAACGGTATCTCTGAAGATGCTCACATGTGAAGTTCAAGTTGGGGCGGAGTATAAAGATGAGGCTGGAGGGGAACTGAAACCTCTGCCTCCGGAGTTCTAGAGGAATTGCAACTTTGTTTCTCTTGTGGAGAGTCATGAGATCTAAGGAGAATGGTGCTATCCAGTTTGGGTCCCCTGAGTCTGGATAGACTGAACACAGAGACGAAGGTGGAAGGGAAGGAGGGGACCCGGGAAAGCAGGGAAGAAGGGTGGGACCAGGATGGACAGGAAGAACACCAGCATAAATACCAATGTAAGTAAGAGGTTTCTACACAAGTTTTCACTCCTATTTCTCCGATGAACCTACAAGAGCTGAAGCATCAGCAGAGAGACAATGTATTAGCTGCTCGTGTGCTACTCTGATCAAAATCCCTGACAGGAATAGCTCGAGGGAGAAAGGGCTTCTTTCACCTCAGAGATTTGCTTGGTGGAGTTGCTCATAGCAGGGGAGTCATGACAGAATTCATGGTGGTAGTATTCTGTGGTGCAGACTAACTTGCGTTGTGACACAGGGTAGAAGTAAGGATTGCATTAGAACCTAGAGGCTTACCTGTATGAGCTATGCTCCATCCCCTAGATGTACCATAATGCCAACGTAAGATTGAGATCAAGTAGTTAAAACTGGAGCCTGTGAGGGACCTGCCAGATGAAAGACGGTATTAGTTACCTCTCTTGTTGCTGTGACGAAATGTTCGACACTAGCAACTTGAAGAAGGATTTATTTGTGATCATGAATTCAAGGTAGAGCCCATTATGGCTAGGAAGTCACGATGGTAGGCACAGGAGGCAGTTGGTAAAATTACATACAAAGTCTGAAAAGAGAAATGAATGCTGTGGTTCAGCTTTGAGCTCAGCTCACGGATCTGGTTAAGGTAGGACTTCTTGTCTCTATTAACACAGTCTATTAACTTCCTCATAGGTACACCTAGTGGTTTGTCTCCTAGGTACCTATAAATGTTACCAATCAGTACTAGCCAACATAAAAACATGACAGATAGGCATGAGAGAATAAACACAGAAATATTTCTGGAACGGTGAATGTCGCATGCACCTCCCGTGTCCTCCCTCACCCGTGGGAGAGAAACACGAGAGACGCAATTCGGGTAGTTACTGCAAAACGAGGCTTTACTCTGAATCAGCAAACGTGGAAAACGCGGAAGGACACAGAAGGGATGAGACGTGGAAGGGGCCTAGCTTAAATACACCCTAGAGTGACGTATTCACTTCTGATTGGCTGTTTGCTCACCACCCAATATTACGCCTCGGGATTGGCCAGTGACTTGGCGGGCTTTCTGTCTTTGCAGCTGCGCAGTTACTTGTTTACTGCTGGGAAAACACGAGGCCAGCGCCATCTTGGAATGGCAACCACTGACCACGGCTTCCTACAGGTGAAAAGCAAGGTTTATAGAAACTGATATGAGGACAGATACATGAATATTGGACAACTGGCCAGAGGACAAAGGGACTGAGGTCTGAGGTTATGGTGAAGCTGGTCTGAAGTAGATATGCTTAGCGGGAAACCCTTGACAGACAGATCTCGCTCTTGCTCTCTCCCTCCTTCCCACTTCTTCTTTGCTCCATTTCCCTCCCCCTCCCTCTGTCTTTCCTCCCCCCTCCCCACTGAGCATAGATGCATGCGTGTGTGCATGTGTGTGTGTGTGTTAGAGATGGACTTGGGGGCACCTGGCTCTCAATCATATTTTCTGTACACCCAATCCTCTGTGCTTCCTGCCCTTTGGCCTTTAATCTTTGGCCTTTGGTGTGCCTCTCCCAGGCTCCTCCCACCTCCCTTTCTAAGCTCATTCTCAGCTACTCAGATTTCTATTCCTCGTTCACCCCACAGGGCTTCATGTATCTCATTCCTCCTTTATCTCACTCCGGGATTCTTAAATGTCACCTCATTTCCACACTCAAGCCTTTGCCAACACTCCCCTCTGGACTTATTCTTAATAAGCTCCTGGGCTCTTGGCTGAGATCTTAAACATGTCACTTGGTTTGTGTTTGAACACAAACAAACAAAAAAAATGATGGCCTTATATAAAGCGACAAATATTAACTCTGGGATTTCTAAAACGCACCCAACATTTTTAAAGACCTCTGGGAAAATAGTAAATTAAAAACTGTTTGTGTTTTATACAACCTGTGAGAACAGCCTCCCCTGTAGCAGAGAGCTCACTTGCTCCCACCAGCGTGTGTGGGTTTAGACTGTTTGGTTATGACAGTCTTTACAAAGAAATTGGTGATGAACATTGACTATAGCTCAACAATTCTTTCTCATGGCCAATTAAAAACAACCCCATCTGCAGCCTTCTCTCTTCCCTCTTGCTTCAATGCATGGGCTGCTCCTCTATAACTCAATAGACTTAGAGAAATTGATCTACAAAGAGATTTTTTCAGATCTATAATTTTACCACAGTTGGGAGAATATGAATAGTTGAATTGACCACAGTGAGCACTCTCCTCTGAAGGCTCACCCCAGATATTTCTGGGGAAGGAAACTAAGATTCAATGAGCACCTACTATGTGTCAAATGCTGAACAAAGTGCCTCCTTGGACCATTTTTATCCAGTCTTCTTGATGGCTCTGTAACAAGAGAGATTGTCATATGTATGGTGTAGAGGAGAGAAAGGCAGTTTGGGATGATGTCGTTGGCAAATGATTTATATTTACCAAAGGGAGAGCCAGCATTGAACTCAAACTAATGTCTGCTTGGGTTTCCCTCCCTCCGTGTGAGTATGTGTGCATGTGTGTATAGGGGCATATGTGGTTTGGGTGTTCTTATACATCTATATTTGAGCATACGTGCACGTGTAAGCACATTTATGTGAAGGTCTGAGGTCAACTTCAGGTGCTATTCCTCAGGTGCCATTCAGCTTGGTTTTTGTCATGTGTATGCATGCATACACATATACATATAAACACACAATGCATGCATGTACCTGCAGGTAAGTGCATAAATACACATATATGGAGTATATGTGTCTTGTATATGTCTGCAGTATATGAACACATATATGCATTAAATGTGTACCTTTGTGTGCATATGGAGGCAAAAGGAAGATGGTGGGTGTCCTTGAGACTGGGGTTCTGTCTGGACCTTGAGCTGGACTGAGAACCTAGCAAGCCCCAGTAATTGTCCTGTCCTCCCCACAGTGCTGTGGTTACAGGCACAGGGGTCTCCTGGATTTTTACCCCTGAGCTACCTCCATTCCTCTCCTTATTTTATTTAATTATTCTTTTGAGACAGAATCTCTCACTGAACTTGGAGCTTGAGGGGTAGGTAAGGTTGGCTGGGTTTCCCCATTTTCATCCTGTTCTGAGATTATAAGTGAGTGCCACCATGCCTGGCTATTTGGGTGCTAGGGACAAAACTCTGACTCTGATGCCTACAGGCACTTTCCTGCTTGAACCTTGTCCCCAGCTCTTACTAACACCTTTGACCTTAGCTCTGTTTCAGCAGCCACACCTCCAGTGGTCACCAGCTTAGTGACCTGTCCCAGGAGCCATCCCTTTCAAGATGAGTGTGTTATAGCAGTTAAGAGTTGGGTCCCTGTCTGTCAATAGCTGAGTGACCTCAGGCAAGTTTAGAGTAAGCATCTAAAACCCACAGGTCCTAAATCAGGAACCTTTAATCACCGACCTATCCAAAACAGACAGTTCCATACTCGATCCCATGTGACAGGTCCTGGTGACAACCAGGCTCATTTAGGATTTTTAATTGTGTTCTGTAGGAAGCCAGTTGTAACGCGCACCTCTTCTGTGTCCCCTTCGCCCGCGAATAAGGACACGGAGGCAGTAATCGGGTATCACTACAGACGAGGCTTTACTTGTTGTAACAGCAAAAGCGGAAAAGATGGAAGAAACCGGAAGAGGCTCCCTTAAATACACCCTAGAGTGACGTATTCACTTTTGGTTGGCTGTTCGTTCACCACCCAATATGCCTCGGGATTGGCAGTGACTAATGGCACGCCTATCAGCCTAGCAACTGCGCAGATAATTGTATAGCCACTGCTAACAGCAGCTTCCTACAGTGTTCTGGTGATATATAAGGTGTTATGAAATTGTTCCCAAATTCTTTGCTTAGATTTGTCTCTGGTTCTAAAAATATCCCATCACACATGTGTAAGCATGCTACACACTGGAAAATTCCCCAGACTGAAACATTTGTGGTTTCTAGTGCTTCAGATAAGGGATGGGTTAATGTCCCAGTCTCAGTACACCAAACCAGAGGCTGGGGTGTTTTAGGAATTACAGCAAATGCTGTTTAGAAAGGAAGATTCCTACATACTCATTCCTACAGGCACTCTGTGAGTGCCAGTACTGGATACTCAGTCAACACCAAGTGTCATTTCCTTTGGGAGTCACTTTCCAGACCTTTCAACATTTCATCTATAATCTGGGGAGGTGACAACAGAAACCTCTCTGCCAACACTTGTGTGTCTCAAAGGTAAACTGATGCGATTGTCTGTAATAGAAAGAATGCTGTATATTATATAAAAATCTCTCTCCTCCCCCACTCTCTGACTTCTTCACTCCCAACTTTACCTGCTTATATACTCATCTTTGTTAACACGGCACTATCTAACTATCTAGGGATAGATAGACCACTCAGTGGTCCAGAGTGCTTGCTGCTCTTGCAGAGGCCCTGAGCTGAGTTCCCAACACCCACCCCAGGCAGTTCACAATCACCAGGTGAGCATCCTGGTTCTGGGCTTTGAGCAACTCTAGTTTGCCCATGGTAGTTGCGTATTATTTATGGTGTTAAGAGAGCAGTTAGGAAAAAATGCTATTCACATCTGATGCTGATTTTTTTTTATTAAGTAAAAGTTTGGCTTCCTTGAGGTGAAAAATATTTTTCTTCTTTGACAGAGAGAAGAGAATCAATCTATTAATTGACTCTCTGCTTCTAAATGGTACTTTCATGCTGCTACAGTGGTCTCCTCAGTGAGCATTTAATTTAAATATATTGCTGGATTTCACGTGAATAGTATATTATTTAGCATTTTCCTTTATATTCCCAAATGAGAGTGAAATGTAGTTTGTACCTCAGAATCTTTCAACCCAGGGACATAGCCATAACAGTTCTTGAAATAAATTAGGGAATTATCTTTCCTTTGTGTATGTTTGGAATAAGGTTATCTATTGTGAAAATTAGTTAATCTTTGAAACTACCTGCCCCTTAATCCCCTGGATCCAAAAACATCTTGTTTAAGTGATTACGTGTGACTTTTTTCCCTTCAGTTTTTGAAAATAAATAGTTATTGATCTAGACAGATGGATCGATTTTAATAGCCTCTTGGAAAACGTTTTGAACATTTCTCTGTGATTTTTCAAACACATTATTATAATTTGATACAATGTTCTGATTCAAAAATCTCCTTCCAATTTTTTTGCATATATAGGACTATGTGCCTCCTTTTCTGCTTTCTTTTTCCTTTCATTTTTGGGGGAGGGGATTCCTTGACTTTATATTCTGGCTAGCTGCATAGTTCAAGTCTTAGACATTCTGATGTGTTGTGTTGTGTTGTGTTTTGTGTGTGTGTGTGTGTGTGTGTGTGTGTGTGTATGTGTGTGTGTGAAAGAGGGAGAGAGAGAGAGAGAGAGAGAGAGAGAGAGAGAGAGAGAGAGAGAGAGAGAGAAGAGAAGAAGAGAGGGTGGGAAAGAGGGAGAGAAACAGGGAGGGAGAGAAGGAGACAGACAGAGAGGAGAGAGACAGAGACAGAGAATGTATGTGCATTTGCACTTGGAAGCTGGAGGTCACCTCTGATGTTGCTTCTCAGCACTGTCTACTTTGAGACAGGGTCTCTCACTGTCTTAGAACTCACCAAGTCAGCCAGGCTGGCTTGCCAGTGATCCTAGAAACCTGCCTGTCTTTGCCTCCTTGGGGCTAGGATCACAAACAAGCACTACCATACTGGTTTTTTAAAGGATAAGTTCTGGATGCCCAACTTAGCTCCTCATGTTTACACTGCAAGCACCTTCCCAATTGAGCCATCTCCTCAGTTTGCTCTTCTCTTTAATTTACCAAGTTACCATTCTGAACCTTCTTCTATCTGCTCTCCCTTCTCTGGGGTTTTCATTGACTTTCCTGTTGGACACAGGCAACAAAGACCTAACAAGCATGTACCCATATGCAGATGGCACTGTGTTCACATCATACTTAAAAGTATGTAAATTTCATGTATAGAGTATTTAAACATACTTTCAAATAAATGCATATGTGTATAAAAAATTTAAGCTATGAATTTGCTTCTGGCTGTAGGATTTCATACATTTTGTATAGACTTGTCATGTACTGGAATATTTTTTTATTCTGAAAACCTTTATTAGTAAATATAGCTACAGATTTAATTTTGATCTCCATCCAACCCACACAAGGTGTTTAAAGGTGTATATGCATGGACTAATTCTAATTTTTGCCTTTTATTCTGCAGTCCTGGAGATTGGGGACAGGGTCACATGAGGAAAATGCTTTACCACTGTAGCCTGTCTTCAAGCCCCAGGACCTTTGCTTTAACCTTTGTTGTTCATTTCTGATCTTTCTGCTTCCTGGTTAAATCATGATGTTTGGAGACTGGTGTTTTCTGCATTGTAGGTAGATGACCAATTTTTATTTATACAACAGTGGCATTTAAAAAATATATTTATCATGGTATTCTATGTAAGAAAGGCACAGGTTGTTTTGCATATTAATTAAAACACTCTATGCTAGTTAAAACTTCATCTCCTTGGCCACGCAAAGAGCATATTCTATGTGCTTCCATTTAAGTCCTTGTTACATTTTGAATATAAAGTACCTCCACATGCTTATGAATGGAACACTTAGTATCCAGCTGCTGGTATTATTCTGGAAAGTGCTGGAAAGTTGAGGGAGTGGGGATTGGACAAAGGAAGTTGGTCATTGAGGGTGGGTTCTTTGGAGCTATATTTTGCTCTCTCTCTGTCTCTCTCTCTCTCTCTCTCTCTCTCTCTCTCTCTCTCTCTCTCTCTCTCTCTTCTTGCTTCCTGGCTGCCACAAGATAAGCCATCTTTTCCCTGCTGCCCAGATGTTCTTCCCATAATACAAACCCATCATAATGAAACAAGTAGATGGTGACCTGAAGCCTCTAAAATTGTAAACTCAAATATCTCTAAATTGTTTCTGTAAGGTTTTTGTCACAGCAATGGTGGTCTAACATAGTAACCATTGAGCCAGTCAATAGTCAGGGGCAAAGCTCGTTTGTCTGGAGAACAAATTCTGCTTGGTTTGTTCTTAAGGGGTATTTGTGACTGCAGAAAATACGGAGAGTGATGGGTTCATGACTCCTAGAAGTCTCTTTGCCATTGCATTATTTTGATTTATATTTAATTTATATACATATACATATATATGCAAAATCCCCATATAAAATATATAGGAATATAAAATATTTTGTATAGTGATTTTGCCTATATAACTGTGACTCTTTACACTAAATTTAGGTAATTCATTTGTCTGCATAAAATGAGATGGTAACCTATACTCTGCACT
Source organism: Arvicanthis niloticus (assembly GCF_011762505.2). Classification (NCBI taxonomy): domain Eukaryota; kingdom Metazoa; phylum Chordata; class Mammalia; order Rodentia; family Muridae; genus Arvicanthis; species Arvicanthis niloticus. The sequence goes on along the minus strand of NC_047675.1, from coordinate 42,153,528 downwards.
GCATTTAAGCTTTAATTCTTCTTTGTTTACCAGATATTAAGTTTTATACCATGTCTTCCACACCTTTCTGTTTGCACAGTGTGTGTCTGTACTCTGTTATGATGGTGGAGAAGTATCTTCTAATAGAATTTCCCCAACCCTGATGTCTAGTGTTAGAAACACTCTACTCAGAAAAGAAGATGAGGGCACGACAGTGGCCAACATTTCTATGTGTTATAAATATGAAGTCATTTCTTGGTACATTATCCCTGAAGAAACTATCAATGAGACACTGGGTTGAAAAGCTTACATGTCTGAAAGATGGCTTCACACACCACAGATCCCCTGGGTCTGCAATTTGCTTTGGAGCTGAGGGATACACATGCCCTAAAGAAAAGCAACTACTGGACCAAGCACATACTTCAAGGCAACATCTGTGGCCAAGCAGACAAATGGCTGCCTGATGTGAGTTCTTTGGAATCATGGAAGACAGTTTTGGGGGGAAAACAAAGAAATTTCATCCCAGCTCATTGTTCACTCTTCAGTGATCAGATTTTTGTTGAACATTTAATATAGATTGACAAGGAGTCCACCCCTGAAGTTAGAATGATGAATAAGACAGTGGAAGTTCTCTCTCTCTCTCTCTCTCTCTCTCTCTCTCTCTCTCTCTCTCTCTCTCTGGGTTTGCCCCACTAGATTATAAAGCAATTCATACCACATTGATAGGTTACCTGTTCCCAGGAATTACAGCTGCAGTGGAGAGGTAGGCTATGATCTTCTCACGGCATGGAGAAGACAGTCTGCAGAGATGATTTTTGAGATGAGGAACAGCTGGCAAGGAAGCTAACGTGACAGAAAATGTCATAGCCCTGGGCTAAGAGAAAATCAGCAATTAGCCAGAGTGAGATGGATCCTGCCCCACACCCCAAAAAAACTGAAGATGGAAAAAACTTAAGTTTTACATCTATTCAAGTAAAGGGGGAACCATGGAGAGCAACCGCATCCTGGGTACACACAAGACTACCATCCGGGCTATCCGGGGGGTATGTCTCAGAAGACCGAGCCAAGTGTACTGGAAAGTTCTGAGGTGGCATTTTTCTTTTTGAAGAATGCTGCCAAATTGCTAATTTGGCCTCTCATTCTTTTTCTGCAACATAGCTTTCTCTGACCTCGAAGGAGCTTGGGTATAGGCAGCTAAGTGTCTTAATGTTTGAGAACTGCCAACTCCGCTTCTCCTCCTCCAAACTCTCTGGTGGATCGGTCCATAGGGTTAAATGGCTCATTGCAATTCAGCAAAGTGGGGTTTATGTGCAATTACTGTTTGTTAATTTGGTTACATGTCAAAGCATACGTTTTGGGGGTGGGGGCAAAAAGTTCGTGCAATACAACCTCCACCACCCTCAACCTCTTTAAATATCAAAGGGTGAGATGTTATTCTCTAACATATATGAGGACATCATATTCAGCATACTCTGGAAATTGGGTGGAGGATGGCTTAGTTAAATGTCTCTCTTGGGAGAAAAGACCATCAGAAGTCAGCAGTCTGAGTCCAGCCTCACACTTAAGGGGACAGTGAAAAACACAGTAGAAAGAAAAATAAAATCTATCTTTATCATTTGCCCCCTAATGAAGAAAAAGGGGACTTTTATTCAATAATTGGCCACCTTGGATTTTTTTTTTCTCTAAAATCTTAATATTATGGATACAGAGGTGGCTTTGTGGTTAAGAGCATGTACCTGCATTCAGTTCCCAGCAGTCAAGTAGGGCATCTCACAACCTCCTGTAACTCCTGCTCCAGGGGGATCTGACGCCCTCTCCTGGTATTTTTGGGCACCTGCACTCACATTCGCACACCTACACAGAGTCACATGATTAAAAATAAAAACACTTCTTTAAAAACTCTTTGTCCTTTCTGCATAGGTCTTTTGTGCTCCAACTTGTTATTCTTTTCTGCTTTGATGAGTCTCTGTGTATCTTGGGCCTGTCTGAGCAATAAACATACCCTCTTTACGCAGACAAGTTTTATTCAGTTAAGTATAAGCAGACACAGCAAACACTCAAACAGGCTACAGGCCTCTTCAGCCCTGATAGGTTTCTGCTACTATGGTAGAAGAATGGTTCTCTTTTCTAGATTCACAAGGTGACAGTAGATTTATTTAAAGATGCATGCTTCAGAGTCTTGCTCAGATATCTTTTATTTCTCTCCATGAATTGTTCATCTTCATTATGCCTCGTAGACTCCCTGCTGTATCCAGGATGCGTGTGTAATTCGTGTATACACATGCATATTCATGTTTAATCCCACGATGTGTCACTGAAGCTTTCCACTCTCACCTGCAAATCTGTGTGTAGTGAGAGGATCTTTCAGTCCACTCACTGCCTGCTGGCCTCCCATCTGGGTGAACGGAACACGTTCCTTCCAGTTCCTAGGCTCACAGCATCTCCTTCTCTTTTGGACCACTTGCCTGAAACTCACATCTCCTTTCTTCTTGCTAACTTCAGAAAGGAAAAGAAATGGAACCTGCAAGGATTGACTTGGGTCTTGTAGAGAAACTTAGCAGGAAGTACTTTCTCACGGGTAACTGTTTTAAGTCTCTCTCCTATCTCTGTGAGCTCTTCCTGGTTTGTAAACAATTTGTGTAGTCACATGACTTCAAGGTTGTAATTTATTTCTCTTTCTTTCTTCCTTCCCTTCCTCCCTCCCTTCCCTCTTTCTTTCTTTCTTTCTTTCTTTCTTTCTTTCTTTCTTTCTTTCTTTCTTTCTTTCTTTCTTTCACCAACATGTGTTTTCTTGAGTTGGCCTCTATTTGAATCTTTCTTCAGAAGCCATGACAACAGCTTATATCTGTCTCTTGGCAGAGACATCCCCAGGGGTGTGAGATAAGACTTTTCATATGGGGCTCCAGCCCACAAGAGAAGTGGTTAATAGTCTTGGAATATGGGTTCTCGCATTTTTGGCTTTGCTCTGGGTCTTCCCTGTCTTGATTCTTAGACATTCTGACCAGATCCCTGTGTACATCAACCATGTAGCATATATACCTGGCTAATAACTAGGGGTTCCCATTTTCCTCACCTCAAGTTCCTAAGAATGCGTGTGCCTCCCCAGGCGAGAGAGAACTTACTGAGATTATCTAAGGTTCTAAAAGGAGAGATAAGGTCAACCAACTGTGAGTTAGCTTTAACCGTCAAGGAATTTACAACCTTATGAATGGAAAATGACAAAGTCCAGGGAACTCCTCAGAGCTATGAAAAACACTACTGCATTATCAGGGAAGCTCTGTGGAATTTGTGTCCCTGGGATCACCAAGGAGACATCATGAAGGCGCTATGTCTTGATTTACACCTTGGTTTCATTTTCACTTCATCAACAAGAATTGGGGGCAAATCTGTGTGACGGCATGGCAGCAATGTCTCCAAGAGACAATGCATGACAGTCCCCATCCTAGTGCCTAGTCCCAGGAACTGCCTGTAGGGTTTAGCTGACCCATCGCCAAGGAACGGCTTTGTGTTAATGACTTATTTTTATAAATTGCTCTTCAAATGGGAGGTCAGGGTGGTTTAAATCCTGTTTCACTCATTCTCTGAAATTTCCAAAGGATAGATATGCATCAAGGAGTATTAGAAATGTAACCTGAAATTACCATAACTGGTTTGGGGGGGCCCAGACTTCAATGCAGGGAATGAGGTGAGAAAATAGAAGCATGCTTCTGTGGTGGCTTAGATGCATTCTGGAATGATAGGACACACCCACAAGTCCTGAGAGAGGGCTCACGGGGAAAAGAAAAGAAGCTGCTTGCTCTGCTCTGGAGGTGAAGGCTAATTTGGTGTCTGAATAGAAAATGAATCAGAAAGGGCGAGGTGGTGTCCTCAAGATTTCCATATGGGGCTTAGTTCAGCTGGTCACGAAGGACAGAAGGAGGCAGAAAGAGAGGGAGAAGTAGAGTCAGAATTAAGAGGGAAAACAGGAACGAGAGCACTGTTAGCTGAAGGAGAGTTAGAGGAACGTAGGCAGACGAGGAATGGGAAAGAGAGCTCTCTGGGATGGTGGCTTCTTACTTCCAAAAGACTTTGCTAGGAAAATCCAAGAACCCATGTGAAGGGAAGATGGCGGACATTAAACCAGGGGAGAGGTGTGGTCCCAGGAACTGTATAAAGTATCCAACCACTGTCTGTTTAGCAGACTCCCAGGGCTCTCACATCACAAAAGGATAAAGCTGTGACTTTCCCTTTCTCTTCTACCTTTCCTGGTTGTTCAGTTCTTTGTTCGTCATGGGAATGAATTCAGCAAACCCCTAGGTACCCACCATAACCCTGTTATATTTCTGACAAACAGGGTAAACCCCAATACTGGTTCAGTCTCTGGCCACTCATGGCCAGTCTTTCTTTTGGTTGAATAGAAGCTGTTCAGTGAATGTTCCCAAGTGCTAGCCCTCTATCCCAGGGCCCTTCAGAGAATGCTCCCTACAGTCTGATTTGATGTCTCTCAAGAGTATTCCCAGAGATTCCACTTGATGGCCTCATCCCTGCCTTCCCACACCGGGAAGGGGTACACTGTAGGACTTCATGGAATTCCAAGCTCAGACTTTCTTTAATAAACCTCTGTGTATTGCACCTGCTGCTCACAAGGCAAGGCTGAAGAAGGTGTGTGTGTGTGTGTGTTTGATACAATTAGGCTTCACTGAAAGTTGCCAGCTGACAATGAAGTAAGACTTAATGTCCTTGGTTTTTCTATAAGCACAATTGTATTTGATGAGTGGAAGTCCGAAGATAGAATTCATTCAGGGTCTGCATTGTAGGACATTTCCTCTGTAATATTAAAATAAATATTATCCCTCTATCTAATTACATAAAACTTTGTTAATAACACCGTCTTTGTTGTTGTCTGCCCATTTCATCTTTGTAACCAAAGAGTTTATTAAAACCAGACGGGTTCCCTTTCAGAAGAGGTGCATTTGTTGTTGTTGTTATTAACGTACTCAGAAGAACACAATTATTTTTTTTTCTTCAAAAGAAAGTCTCAACCCTGGTGGGAGATTTGGTAACAAGGGGGATAGTTTTTTTCAGGTGAGCAGTGTTCTGAACCTCTTGCTTTTCAGCTCCCCTTTTACAGAACAAATGCGCTTGTGGGAGTAGCAGGGGTGATCTCAGCTCTGCTGTGTTAGTGGCAACATGGGCACAGAGAGTGAGGGTGGTCACCAGGTCAACTTGAAGGGTTAAGTACACGCAAACTGTCCGGAGTACTTGTTGTGGAGGTTGAGAGAGAGAGACTGGAGGGGTGTATTGTTTTCTCATTGCACCCAAACATCCTCTGTATTTACTTCTGGAGTCATCATGCTGGTGCACACCTGTAATCTTAGCACCCAGGAAGCTCAGGCAGGAGGACCACAAGTTGTAAGACAGCCTGGGCTGTAAAGCAAGACCTGCCATGAACAAACAATGAACAAACAAACAAAGCAGAACAACAACCAGAGAAGGTTGGTTCTAGGCTAGGCCTGTGAGATACAGTCTTTGCCAAGGGATTTGCTACCTGAGAGGCACTACAGAGGGAAATAAACAGTAAAGGCCAGAGGGCAACCATACCAACTCCACATCTGCATATGTGAGCATACAAAGAGATGGAAACCTGACAGCTACTGTCAAGGGACACTGCCCATCTTCAGTGCTAGCTAACCCATGACTCTAAGGTTTAAATGACTATCTAGAAACTTGCACAGCAATCTATATAATAAGTTAGGTTTGCATGTTTTATTTCATTGTTTAGCCCCACTATTAAAATATTTCTTGTGGCATTTGTGTGTGTGTGTGTGTATGTGTGTGTACCATGGCATACTTAGAGGCCTGAGGATAACTTGTGGGCATCTGTTCTCCCCTTCTATCCTGTAAGTCCCTGCCTCTACCTCCTCAATGCTGGGATTATAGGCATCCACCACTATGCTTGCTTATGTGGTGCTAGGATCCAATCCAGAGCTTTCTGCAAGCTAGGCAAACACTCTGCTAAATGAGCTCCATCTCCAACATCACATCTTAGGGGGTTTTGTTCAAACTGTGTTTATATTCATCCTCGATAAGGGGCATCCTTACGTTGTACACTGGGTCCCACACTATATAGTATCACAGGTGACTATGTACATTTCTGTCTGTGTGGCAGCTTGGCTATGGAAAAAATTGAGTAGCTGGATCCTGAGCCTGGCCTGGAGAAGCTCCAGGGTCTGAAAGCTGTCATCACAAATGCCACCCATGCCCCAGCTCTACCCTCTCCCGGCAGAGACAATACCTCTACACTCACACTGCTGTCCTGCTTACAGGTCACTGGTCAGGAACAAAGCCAGATGAGCCTGTGATACTCTCTTTGTTGGGCGTGTAATCTCTGGCTCATTGTGCTTTTCTGAAATGTGAAAGTATATTATGGGCTGTGAAGCTCTGTAGAGGGGATTAGGTAACGATGACACCAGTGAGAACAAAGAATGACGTCATAGTGACACACATACCCGTCCCAGCAACTGGTGGCCTTGGAAGGTCTGGATGTCTGAGAGCAAAATAAGCATGTGTTTCAATCTTTCTCTCATGCACTCTTCAAATGATGGTGCATACTTGGTGGTGGATTAATGTTGTCAACTAAGGGAAGGGATAGAGGAAGCAAGAAGAGGCGAAGTGTTGAATGAATGAGGTTTCAGGGAGAGCAGAAAGTGCAAGATGGAGGTGGTACTCCTGGACTGAGAGACTGATGACACAATAGCTTCTGTTGAGGGTCACTTACTTTGGACACAAGCCAGTGTTCATTGAGTCTCAGTGCTGTGACAAGCTCTAGTCCCTCAGATGATCTGCCAACCCACACTGGATCCACTCTGCATTCTCATCTTGAAGATTAAGTTATTGGTGCAAGGAAGGCCTGCATTAGTAAGCATCAAAAAATGGGATTTGAACGCAAGACCTGTGTGGTGTCAGAGACCAGGCTTGTGAAACCACGAGAAAGTGCATTAGCAGTTCTCAGGAGTGTTCTGACTCTAAAGAGTCATGGACCTTTAAGCAGATAGGGGGTTTTCTCCTTCTATCTGTTGTTAGATTCTTGTCTTTCCTGGGAAAGCGTCCCTTCTGCACATGCCTGGGAAGAGCCTTGGCTAGAAGCACAGGCCAAGAGAGAACAGGGAGCCACCCAGGCCCAGACTGTTGTATAGTGTTAGATGAATGGAGGGTCTGCATCTGAGGTCTTCCTGTTGGATCTGGGGTCGAGATCATGAAGACCACTAACATGGCATGTACTGGTCACAATGGGGATGCTCTTAGAGGGAAAATAATATGGGAAGAAAGGAAGAGAGGGAGGGAGGAAGGAAGGGAGGAAGAGAGAGAGAGAAAGGAGTGGAGAGAGAGAGAGAGAGAGAGAGAGAGAGAGAGAGAGAGAGAAGTGGAGAGAGTGAGGGAGGGAAGAAGGGAAGGAGAAAGAAATGGAGAGGAGGGAAGGAGAGAGAAAGGAAAAGAGAGAAGGAAGGAGGGATGGAAGGAAGAAGGGAGGAAAGGAGAAAGGGAGGGAATAAGGAAGGGAGGAAGAAATGGAGAGAGGGAGTGAGAGAGAAAGGAAAAGAGAGGGAGGGATAGAAGAAGGAAGGGAGAAAAGGGATGGGAGAAAGGAGGGAGGGAAGAGAGGGAGGCGGGAAGAAGGGAAGGAGGAAGAGAGGAAGGGAAAACGGGAAAAAGGAAGGAGGAGGGAGGGAAGAAGGGAAGAAAAGAAACATATAGAGAGGGATAGAGAGGAAGAGATAATATAAAAAATAAATAAAAAAGAGAGGAAGAGATGGAAGGAGAAGAGAAGGAAGGAAGGTAGGTAGGAAGGAGGAAAGGATGAGAAGGAAGTAAATGAAAATGAAGAGAAAGGGAGAAAGTAAGAAGGTTGGGGAGGTGGGGAGAGGAGAAAGGAGAGGAAAAGGTAGAAGGCAGGAGGAAAGAAGAAGGATCACTGATCTATGGATTCCCCTTTTCTCCAGCTATTACTGGTAGAGAGCACCAGGGACAACTGGGGCTCAGTGGTGAAAGGAGAGACGAAAAGTCATTTTCCTGTCTCGGCATGTGATGTCATTGGATACCAAGGCAGGGCTGCACACCACTGTCTTGAGTTTTGTTGATGTGCTGAATTTCCCATTGAGCTATTGGAAGTGTCCCAGACAGGCCTGAAGGGCATGGTGACTATGGGGAGGGAGGGATGGAGGGATGGAGGAGAAGACAAATATGCAGGTTCAGAGGACAGTGTCTCATCCGTTCTGCCTACTCTTTCTGCTGATCCCCAGGATTTCCAGCCATCAGTGTCCGTTTCTTTTGGTGTCACGGAGGCTGGATGAAGCTTGAGCCATGGCCTCTGAGAACACAGAGGGCATCACACTTTGTCCACAAGTCAGGAGCTCAACAGTGACACAGCCACCCTCCCACTGATCAAAGGCCGGGTGATGATATACTTTCATCAGTGTTTACTTAGCTATGTAAGTCAGCTTCCGCCCCTGGGATCAAACCCTTGAGATCATTTAGTTATAAAGAATAAGGTTTATGTCTGCTCACATTCTGTGATGTATTGGCCTCATTCTCTGTGGCAAGGTAGTCGCAAAGAAATTTGAAGGGACAAAGCGTCTCACATCCTGAGGCAGGGAGCAAAGAGGAAGAGGGAGATCCCTGAATAACCTAAAGAGCTCTTGTTGGGTCCTCCTGCCTTTTGCAGGTTTTGTTACCTCTGGATAGTACCGCCCTGGGGAATCATTTCATAAAACCTGGGCCTTTGAGGGCAAGAGTCACTCACAACACAAACTCCAGCATCAACAAAAAGTAAATGTCTTTGTTGTGCTTCCTGTTTTGTTTGTGTGTGTGCCTAGGTGTATAGCAGAGGACAACTGTGGTGGCTTCAATAAGAATGAACTCTATAAGCTCACATACTTGAAGGTTTAGTTTCCAGTTGATGGACAATTTAGAAAGGATTAGGAGGTGTGGCCTTGGAGGAGGTGTGGCCTTGTTGAAGGAGGTGAATCACTGGGGGGTGGGCTTTGAGGTTTCAGAAGCCCACGTCAGGTTCAGTCTTGCTCTTTCTCTGCTTCCTGACTGTAAATCAGGATGTAAACTCTCAGCTACTACTCGATAGCCACACTTACTAGTCACCAAGATGATCATGGGCTAACTCTCTGAAACTATAAGCAAATCCCCAATCAAATGCTTTTTGTTATAAGCTGCCTTGGTTATGGTGTCTCTTCACAGCAGTAGAATAGTAACTAAGACAACAACTTCCGAGTGTTGTTTTGAAGGATTAACTCATCTTGTTTTGTGAGATAGGGTCTCTCAGGAATCCTGGGAGCTTGCCTAGTAATAGAGGCTGGCTGGCCAGCAAGCCCCAGGGTGGCTCCTGACCCTGTCCCCACAGTGCTAGGATTACAGATGCTCATTGCTGTATGATTTAGTTTTATGTTGTTGTGATAAGATACTATGGCCAAGGTAACTTGGAAAAGAATATATTTATTTTATTTTTATGGTTCTAAAAAGATAAGCATTGCAGATAATGCCAATAAAATTATCCATTTTTGGTCAAACCTCAGGAATGGCATATATAGCTTGATCATGCTAGCCCTTCTTGTCCTGGAAATATTTTTATTCCTGCCCATCATGTTAAAGCTTGTCTCTAACTACATCAACAGGTTTGCAGCCAAAGTACATGACTTGGAACTGAAAATGGACCCCCAGACAGAGTTAGTAATTTAACAGGCTGGCAACCAAGGATGGGTAAGATTCTGCATAGAACCTTACCAACCTAAGACAGAAGTGCATTGCTTTTGATAATGCATATTCCACAACAGGAAAGGAAGGCATTCTTGTCAGAATGACCTGAGGCAGACTCAGTCTGGCTTATGCAATAAGAAAGGGGAGATGTGGAGAGCTTTTGGGGCTGCCTGGCAGGAATCTGACATTGGCCAAGGACAAGGAAATGAATTGCACGCAGGAAGGAATCTGACATTAGGCTGGAACAAAGAAGTAAATTTCTGGCAGAAATCTAAATCCTAGGCTAGAACAAAGAAGAAATTTCAGGCAGGAATCTAAATCTTAAGCTAGAACAAAGAAGTAGGCTTCATGCATGGAAATGACTTTAGGCTAGGACAGGGAAGTAGGCTCAGATATTTTGGTCATCCTGATAAGCCCTTAGAAACAATGATCACAGGAGCGATCATGGGACTCTGTTTATTGTCCTGCATGCTCTTTGACTATCTAGGTTTATTGTCTTTCTAGTTCCTTGACTATTTGCATCTATTGTATTGCTAGTTCCTCAACCTAGAACTGACCTTAATACTTGCATGTAATTTAAACAGTATAAAAACAAAAAATGAGGAGAAGGGATGGGATAGGGAATTAATGGGGGAGGGGGAATGGAGAAAGAGGATAACATCTGAAATGTAAATAAATAAAATATCAAATTAAAATAAAAAAATAAGAATCATGTCAGAGATACCTGGAGACAAATGGCAGGTAGGACTGCAAGGAAGAGGAAACCAAGAGCTTACTGTAAGCAGGAAGCAAAGAAAAAAACAGGAAGTGGCTTGAGGCTTTAACTCTCAAAGGCTCCCTCAAGTGACATACTTTCTCCAGCAAGAGCATGCCTCCTGAAACTCCCCAAACACTGCCACCAACAGAGACAGAGTGTTCAAGTATCTGAGCCTACAGGAGATATTATCCTTCAAACCACCACGACTGTGATGTTTGTTTCTTTCTTTCTTTGTTTGTGGGTTCTGGGGTTGACCTCAGGTTCTTGTGCTTGTGTGGCTGGCATCTTATGAACTGAGCCACCTCTCCAGCCCTAGTAAGTAATTTTTGAGTTTCAGATGAGTCTCAGACCCTGGAGAGCTAAACACCTCTATTTCTCCAGCATGCCAGAGAGCCTAGGGGACCTGGCTCTTCAGCTTCCCTTGCTGCTTGTCAGTAGGGTATGTCAAAATGTTCCTATGGTTTACTTAACACACTATATCTGTAAGGTGAAGCATGCAGTAGTCAGCCACATGCCAGTGTCTTCCAACTGGACACTGTCAGTACTGAGTTCTACTGGAGGGTGCAGTACTATGGCCACATTCTTCTCAATTCCAGGTCCATGTGGCCATCAGGATCCTGCCCAGCATTTTGAGAAGCAGGGATTCTTACTTCACATTGAGAGTTCTGGGGATGCAGAGTAGTAAAAGAAAAGCAGTTGGTCCTCCGCCTTGGCAAAGGTCCAGCATCAGCCTAGTGGAAAGACCAGCGCAGCTGGTGCACTGATGTAGCACAAAACCGTGGCTTTTATATTCCTAAATGCATTTCTCTCCCCCTTGAATCTATTATTGCATGATGAGTGCCTAGGGGAGGTACAACCTTTCTATGTCTAGAAGTGTTCCCTCTCCAAATTCCCCAGCCTATCAGTTCGTGACACAAAGACTTATGTAACATATATCCTGGGGTGGGGGATTCCATCCTTTTCTGTTCAATGGGCTCAGTTGTTTAGCAGGTAGCCTGTAATGTTTGAACCCAAGGATGAGCGGAGCTACCCAAACAAGCAGGTGCCTGCTACCAGTAGGAAAGACAGAGGCTTTAATGCCTCCTGGTTATCTGTGATTCTCTGATGAACTCTCATGAATCTCATATTGAAAATGGCCATAACTATTTATTTCTTAGAGTATCCACCCACTGAAGGACAGAAGATGAGTTTGCAGGATGTGTTAGTAACGGGAGTTTGAGTAAAGGACTCTGACTTTAAATTGTCTGGGCAAAAAAAAAAAAAAAAAAAATCATTCCTATCTCAAAATTCAGTAGTCTGGGGTCTTCTTGTCCCAGGGATGCAGTCCTTGGGTCCTTGTGAATAAACCCATTGGGTTTGTACAATGACTAAAGGAGCTGTTCAGGAATATGTGAGACTCCTTAGAATTGTCAGTGGATATGAAGGAGAGGGGAGACAGGGAGAGCTGGAAGAAGTGGAGGGAGGGGAAACTGTGGTCAGGATGAGTTATTATAGGAGAGAAGAATAAATAAAAAGGAAATGTTCAGACCCGTACAGGACCTGGGTCCTAGGATTCTGATGTCTGTCATGCTCATCCCATTTGATTCAGATGGTCTCTTCCCTAACCATGCTTGATTCAAGGATTTTGGTTAAGACAAAAGGCGACTCAACGTGTCTTGCTTCCCCCTCCCTATCCCTCAGTGGAGAGATGCAGAGTAATCGTCCTTGTTCTTGGATCTAGGTAAGTTTAATGGTTCCATGTGTCAAAGCAAGGCAACAGAAGTAAAGTTTAGGGACACCTCAGGTCAGATCATCAGATGGAACTTCAGCCTTTACATCTTGAAAGGGTCTGGGTAGGGATGGCTGATCTAGGAACCCCACAATTAAACTCTGAAGACAGACCATGTGTTGAACAACCCTGGGCCAAAGCATCAAGAATCAGCTTTCCCAGCTCAGCCTCAGGGCTTCTGAGAGAAGTTGTCACATGGCAAATAATCTTGTGGTGCCCATTGCCCATTACCTCACAAGGATGAGTCATTGGTTTAGGGTCTACCCATGCTATTTCACTTACCTTATTCCCCTCCTTCAAGCATCCAAATAGAATAAAACTATACTAGAGATCAATACCTAAGTCTAAGAACTCACATAAACAGGGAAAGGCTGCAATTCTGGCTCTAACATCAGAGTTTGAATTCTAAGTTCTCATTGATGGTCCTCTGTGAGCCTTCATTTTGCTCTTTGGAAAGTGAGATCTCAACCTAAGGTTGACATGACAATAAGAAATGGCATGGATGGACTTGCTCACAAAAGATGGTTTAAATGGGTCACTCAGACAGAAAACCACCAGTCACTTTAGCACCTTCTGCTCAGATCTTTCTGTAGGATGAACCATGTTAATAATCAACATTTCTAGAGTTCTCTCTCTCTCTCTCTCTCTCTCTCTCTCTCTCTCTCTCTCTCTCTCTCTCTGTTTTATTGCTTATTTAAGACAGGGTCTCCTATAGCTTATGCTCACCTTGAACTAACTATGTAGCTATGAACAATCTTGAACTTCTGGTAGTTTTGCCTCTATGTATGAAGTACCAAGTTACAGGCATGAGCTACCATTCCTGTTATTTTTATATGGCATTGTAGATTGAGCCCTTTGCTTTACGCCTGCTACACAAGTACTCTGCCAACTGAGTCACAGCTCTAGCCCCTTGTAGCATAATTTATAGACAACTAAGATGTTGTTGCTGTAATTCATTTAATAATAGTTTCAAAACTTATGTGGTAGTTACTGTAATGATCGATGGCATGGACTTGCCAAATAGAAAATGCGTTTATTTTATCTCTCATTTTAGAGATACAAAAAGGCCCACTGAACCTGGAAACTGTTTTCAAGGCTTCCTAGTAGAGGATTATGAGTGGTTCAACCTCGGGAATTCAAGCAGGTCACGTGATCAAGAAGAAGACAAGGTTATCATACATGCAGATGGTCCTTAATAACAAAACTCTTGCCACTGTGCAGCAAGTTGGGCTGAAAACCCCATAGGCCTGTGAGAGTCATCTGCTTTCTCTTCTCATTTCTGAGCTTGGCACTCAGGTGGGTCATTCATCCTTCTTCCAGAATTGCTGGAGCCAGGAAGAAACACCTTATCAAAGTTCTATGCCTTTTATCTCGAGGTCAGTGAGAAGAGAAACATCTTATCAACTGGGAGCCAAGTTAATATTTTTCCAAAGCCCTTAGATGAAGACCTGTGGGCTCAAGGGGCAGGTGAGTCATGAGGAGACTAGGACATAGCTCTTGGCAGGTCCCAAAGGAACCTGCCTTGCTTGGTGCTAAAGAGACCCTACTTTGGGTATGTCTTTCAGGGAAGAGTCAGGAGAGGCTGTGTTCTGCAGATAAAAGCACTTGAGTGTTCATGAATGATAATCTCTCTCATAAACATATGAGTGTTATATATGTATTCATAGATATCAGTCTCCCTCATGAGTCAGTTGTGGTCAGTCAATGGTCAGGGGCTTTCGTTACACAATTTTACTCCACTCTACCACGGCGAAGCTAAGGAGAACGGAAAGACAAACAACTCTAAAACCAAAGTTTGAGTCTTACAGTGGGCTCTGGATTAAGTCTGACTCAGTTTTCAACCACGCTCTCATGACCCACATTATATGTTCTCTAAGGTGAAGCTCTTCAAGGCTCAGTTGCCTTGCCTGTAACTAGAGGTGATGGAAGTGAACTTGGCCCACATTCCATTGTAGATGAGGAGATTAGGACCATTGAAGCCACCAGTCCTTGTCCCCTGTGATTCTGCTTCTATGAAGGCTTGAGGCTGTCTACTTTCTTGACTATAGATAGGGGCTGTCTTGAGGCTGTGCCAATGTCCTGTCTTCTGGTAGACAAGATGTCACTCGACTTCCAAGTCTCTTTACTTTTGGTCATCTCTTCTCGTCTCCTCTCCTCTCTTCCCCTCCCCTCCCCTCCCTCCTCTCCCCTCTCCTCTCCTCCCATCTCCTCTCCTCTGCTCTACTCTCCTGTTCTCTTCCTCCCTCTCTTTCTTTCTTTCTTTCTTTCTTTCTTTCTTTCTTTCTTTCTTCTTTCTCTCTGATACTTTCTCCTTCTCCCTCACTCTTCCTTCCTTTCCCCCTTATCTCTACGTGTATCTCTGTTTTATTTGACTTAAAAAAATAAAAAACAAACAAACTCTCCATGTATAGCCCAGGATAGCCTCACACTTGTGGACCATTTGCTTCATCTTTGTGAGATCATTCTTGTGACTTTCAGTCATTTGGAAGCATCTAATGGTTGGTTGTTAAAGAGAACACAGACCTTAGGCTTGAACTTAGATTGGAGATGGTATAGAAGCAGAATTGAACAGTATGGCTCTTATCAGATGTTTATATCTGTTCTTTTTTTTCTGTAGCAATTAAGTTTTACCCTTGGTGTACTTGCCAGTTCTGTGTGTCAACTTGACCAAAGCTGGAATTATCACAGAGAAAGGAACTTCCCTTGAGGAAATGCCTCAAGATCCAGCTGTAAGGCATTGTCTCAATTAATGATCAAAGTAGGAGGGCCCACTGTGGATGGTGGCATCCCTGGGCTTGTAGTCCTGGGTTCTATAAGAAAGCAGGCTGAAAAAGCTAGGGTAAGCAAGCCAGTAAGCAGCACTCTTCATGGCCTCTGCATCAGCTCCTGCCTCCAAGTTCCTGCCCTGTGTGAGTTCCAGTTCTGACTTCCTTTGGTGATGAATAGCAATGTGGACATGTAAGCTGAATAAACCCTTTCCTCCCCAACTTGCTTCTTGGTCATGATGTTTGTGCAGGAATAGAAACCCTGACTAAGACACTAGGTGTGATGATTTATGATTTCCTATACAATGTAACTAAAAGTCCAAGTTGCAAGTAGATAGGCTAAGATTAGAGAGTATAAGTTCAAGGCCACCTTGGATACCTTATAGAGGCCCTGTCTCAAAATCAGAAAGAAAAGAAAACAAGAATACCCACAAACAACGACCACAAAGGCTAGGGCTCTACTTCAGTGGGTGGGACACTTGTGTAACATCACAAGAGCCTATGTTCAAGCTTAAATACTGTAAAAACAATAATGTTAATAATACGATGAAATAAAATAAAATAAAATAAATAAAATGATGAAATAAATAGAAACTAGTGCAGAATATATGCGAATGAAACAGAAATGGCAGCAGTGGCATTGTTAACTTCCCACAAACAAGTTGATGTTGTCTCCAGGGTCAGAAATGTGTTGACTTCTTGTTTCTCTGTTTCTGTTCCTTTTGACAGACACTGGGCCATGTGCCCACTGTTGAGTCCATCTCAGAGTCCAACACCAGAGCCTAATGATGTGTCCACCCCAGCCTAGACCAAGAGCATCCGGGACTGAGTTTTCAACTGTTAACAAGTTCAGAATGTTAATCCTAAAGATGGGTAGAGAAAAACCACTGACCCAAATCATCATGGCTAAATTATTTAAAGCAAGCCATTAAGAAAGTTTTTTTTCTTATTCATGTACATAGGCTGCCCCTCCCATCCCAACCCCATGGTAGTGCACAAGGGATCAGTCTACAATGTGAAGAAGACAAGACTTTCATAGCTCAGGGGTAGGGGGTTTCCAAATGGGGGATATCGGTGGGGTTACAGGACTAGAACATAACGGGTGGTCAAAGCAAGGTAATTCCAAGAAGTAGTCATGATAAGGTAATCATAGCGACTCCTATAACCTTTTGAAACAAAGATGTGACCACCATTCCTGGAGTAGCCGGTGCATGACTCTCTGTAGTTAAGTTTACAGGTGGGGTACAACTCAATCCTTGAAAAACAGAGGTTTAATCAAAAACAGGAATGAATCTAGTTTGTCTTTATGATGACATCATATTTTAAGCCTAGGATAGAAGCAGGCTGGTTCAGCCTGTATTCTCAGTGCTGCACAGTGGCATTTTATTAATAGCAAAACCAGGGCCTGCTGGAAAATACGTACATCAGGAAACAAACAAACAAACAAACAAAAAAAATCCTCAAATCAGGGCATTTGTTTTTCTAAGGAGCCGTTTGTTAAGCTATTGGTTACTTTCCCCAGCCCCTGCCCAACCTCCTAAGCTACCGAGCTACCGATTCCCAGAGTTCAGCACTGAGAGACTTCCCACTGGGGATTCTCCTGCAGTGGCTAACTTCGAAAGGATCCTGCAACATTTGAGGTACAATCCACTCTGGTCTCCCACCGTCTGCACCCAGGGTTGTTCTGCTACCAGAACAGAAAGTGCTACCCAGGCTTCTCCACCCAGCGAAGCAGAAAGGCACTGGTCAGGGACGCCCCCCCCCCCCAAAAGTCCAATTTAAACAGAAATAGCTGAAATAATTGCTGAGCAAATCTAGAAAATGACTAGCTAAGTAAACTGCTTTTCTTGCGAACAGTTTCTCTGGGTTTACCCCTGAGCGATGGGGAGGTGCGATTCCCTGGCTGCTTAGCTGGACCCTCGTGCTCACTCCCAGCTTCTCCTCCCTGGAGCCACCAGGCATTTCCTTCTGTACTAGCAGGTCAGCCATGCTCTGTCTTTAGGGGTTGGACTTCCTGTGGAAACATGGCAGGTTGGAAGGGATTTCTACTGCCATCCAAGGGTCCTCCTGTGGCTCTGTGGCTTTGGTTTCTCTCTCGTTATTTTGCTATCAAATTCAGATCAACACAAGACCTGCAAAATTGTGGCCTAATCTTTTTTTTTTCTTCTTCTTCAAATAACAGGCACTGGAGGCAATGTCACCCATAGTTTGAACAGCCAATGAGTTGTTTCTTATGTCAAGGTGATCATATGGAGAATAGTAACTAAACCTAGACACCATGTTTCAAGCCTCTTCATGAAATGATTCACTGTGAGGTGTACATTCAGATTCTCTACTCTGGTCAGAGGCTGGTCATTGCCCATAGCTGGTCCCAGAGTAGAGACTTTGCTGTCAGGATATAAACTCTGAATTTCCTAAGGCCATCTCTGATATAAGGTACGGCCATTCCTTGGTGTGTCTGTGGAGTGCTCAACAATGAGTTACAGTTGTACATCACACCCCTCCCTGCAATGTGCAGGAAGTATGCAGATCAACTTCTGGGACAGAGGTGAAGTGAGCGTGACAGGCACACTGCACTGACAAACTCACGGTACTGTGGTTGTCACCACCAAACGTGAAAGAAGGAGGGGCTGCAAGCTCCCAACTTTTAGGTGAGGAGCTGCTGATAGTTGATGGTGGCTGGGGGAGGGGGAATCAGTATCTTTAGGGTGTGACCTCTGCTAGGTTGACCATGCTCCAATGGATCGCCCCATATCCATGTACATACAGGCAATACTAATTCGACTCCATATATATATTATATTATATATATATATATGCACACACACATCTATAATACCATATATATATATATATATATCTATGTACATATATATTATATATACATATATACATATACATTATATACATACATATATGAACATTATATATATATATTATACACAGATACATATGAACATTATATACACATATATATGCATTATACACACATATATGAACATGTATACATATATACATATATACATTATATACACACATGAACATTATATATACATATATACATACATTAGACATACATATGACTATTATATATAAATATACTATATACACACATATATGAACATTATATATACACATATATACATACATTATTTATATACATATATGAACATTATATACACAAAAAGAACATGCAATTGGGAGGGGCGTGGAGGGTGGGGATGGGGGGGTGGGGAAGTGAATATGATCAAATACATTGGATGGATGTATTAAACTTTCAAAGAATTAATAAAAAGATCAATTTCCAAGACAAGCCTTGCATCATGCAGGAAATGAGGCAAGGACACACAGAACTAGAAGTGACCAACAGGGAGAGAAATGGTGTGTGACCCTGCTGTGGCTCCTTCTCAGACAGGCTGAGACCATCTAGAACAGAGAGTCATACACCGTGTGAGATGAAGAGGGGTTCATAGAGGTTAAAATGACTCTCATTTCTGTCTAGATATGGCTTTGGACCCCTGGGAAGTCATTAAATTTAAGACCTAAGGCGCTCAAGACGACACTGTGAACATTTAACATGCTTATATGAATCGCTTCCCTGGTGTATGAACTGCCTCCCTAGCAAGATTTCCAAAGAAGCAGAAATTAAAAACAAACTAGCAAACAACCCTGTTGTGATTATCTGAACCCCAAAGCTGATATTTTTTATATAAGTTTGTTATCCTATAACTTAAAGAAAAAAAAAAAACCTAAAACTTGAAGACTATCTGTCCCAAAGATCAGTCTTGAAGTAAGCCCTAAACCTAATCAGGGATTTTCTTCCTGGCATTTCCTCCCACAGACAAACAGTAATTTGAGAGTGGAGTTGATTGACACACAGTGGGGATGGCCTGCTCAGGCCCCCTGGCCTGGGAGAACAGGCATGCTGGGTTGGTTTTACCTCCATAGGCGAGCTTACTCATTTGTCACCACCTGGGACCCCCTAGAGGTTGAGATGCATGCCCTTAACACACAAACTCAGAGTAGAACCTGCTGTGGGTCCATATGAGCTCAGAGTGAACCCCCTTTTCCATCCTGGTCAGAAATCAGAACAAGGGATGCCTTTTCTTTCACCAGACCAAATGATCAAAATTAGGATGTCAAGAGTTGTTCAGATGTAATCTAAGAAGTTTCTTGAGACATTTCATTCTAATTTATAATTTTACATACTTTAGAATATTATAACCTTTGATGACTGGGAAAAATTTAGGAAATGGTCACAGAGCCAGGTTTTAAAACAAAACAAAATCAAAAGACCATAAATCCTACATGCCAGAAATGGAAGATCCAGCTTGAAAATTTTTAACATTTTTCATATAAAGTAATGGGAGAACTGTCCTTAAAGGGAAGCAAGGGAGAATTGCTAAGTTTGTAATTAGCCTGCTTGTCAGGACCACGTGTTTTTATTCTTTTTGCCTATTGACTATTGAAATAATGGACCCCAAGAAACAAGAATCTTCCAAGCAGTTTATTGCTGGAGGAAGAGGAGGTTGAAGGCAGGGGTCAGGGGAGGAGGGACAGGCAAAAAGAACTTGTTTCCTGGATAAAGACTTACAACTTGTCAGATCCCCTTGGCACAGAACGTCTTCGCCAAGGCAGCAGGAGGTAGTGGGTCACATCAATACCGCACAGCTTGGTTATTTGTATATCTTGCTTTCTTTGTGAACTACCATTATGTGGAAACATCCAGATGGGCTTGGATTGGAGGATTTCTTTGTCTCTCTTAATCTGGCACACATTGAATAAATTTGTTCTTTCTTCTCTTCAGTATTAACTTGGTTCTTTTAATTGGCTTCTTGAAAGTAGTTGTTGGCTTGGTTGGGTACATAGGCTGTGACCCTGAGTCTGATCACAAGTTGCCAAACACTCTAGTTTTGTTGCTTCGGGATCTCCTGTGGATGAAAATCTTAGGCTCTCGTCCTGAAGTTTGAAGAGAAAAGAGCTGGGTGATTTTACGTTGCTTTGTTTTGTTGGTTTCTTAAAAGGGGGCCTGACTCTAACACGGGCTGGTCTTAAACTCTTGATGACCTAACTTAGCCTCCTGAGTGTAGGGATGGCAGGTGTGTGAGTCCAGCTGAGACAACTGTGCTTAGCTCCCTCCCTCCCAACAATGGCTGCTTTCCAGGCTCTTGGGAACCATTTGTAGTCTTTGAGACGTCACAACTCAAAAAGTGTGAAAAGATGGGGTGGAGGAATAGTCAAAGCTGATTTCCAGTTGAGTTCCTTCCTGGCAAGGTAGAGTTGAGTCTGCTTCTCGGCCCTTGGCAAGGGTCTTTCCAGTCACAGATCTGCAAAGACAGAAGAAAGGCAATGAAAAGGAAAGGAAGAACTCTATCTGTTCTAGGGGTACAAAAGATACAGGCCAAATGACTCAGGGGGTCATTGAACAATTAGAAGACAGCATGCTTCTGGTAAGATGCGTGTGTGTGTGTGTGTGTGTGTGTGTGTGTGTGTGTGTGTGTGTGGTATTTGGTAGTTACATGTAGTAGTTGTGAGCCAACCTGTGTGTGGACCGAGAATCAAATTCAAGTCCTCAGCAAGAGCAACAAATGTTGCTCTCTCCAGCCACTTGTTTTTTTGTTTTTTTTGCTCCAACTTCACTGCTGATAAAATACATTGTATCTTTTTCACTTGCTGGTTTATTTAAACCACCTGCCACCCAACAGCACCTTTCCCAGTAAGGTTTTGTTTCTTCCATGCTGGTGTTTTTGATAATCTATGTTGAGGTTCTCAATGGCAGTCCGTTCCTCATCTCTGCTGCTCTCTGTTTAATTTGAGTAAGTCACTGGGCATTCAGTTCCATGAAGATGATCATCTGTCTTCAACGTGTGTTACTGTTAATTTTGAGGAGTCCCTCTAGAATCACCACATATTACAGGGGGAAATCTAGGCTCTCTCTTGTAGTTCTTAGAGTGTCCTTCCCTCTGAGGAAGCAACGCTAAGATCATTTAGGAAATGAAATCAGGGAAATCACCATGAGAATCTAGATCAGTGGTTGTGGTGACCCCCCCAACCATAAAATTATTTTCACTGCTACATTATAATTGTGATTTTTTCTATGCTTATGAATCATAATGTAAATATCTGTGTTTTCCCAAGGTCTTTGGTGACCCCTTGGTCATTTGACTCCCAAAGTGGTTGCAACACACAGATTGGAACCTGCTCTTCTAGAACTCGTTTCAGAGCTGTTGACAGAGGGATTAGTGTCTGGATTAGAGCTTCTGTCCCCACACCATGTATAGCCCCCCCCCCCCAGGATGCTCATTTAGAGGGAGATAAGGAACCAGCACCCAATTCTTGTATTGGTTCAGGGCCCAAGGGCATATTTTTCAGAATGACTTCCTTGGGGAATCCTTGCCCTAAGTCTGACTAGCCAGTTTCTACTTCCTGCTTCTAATATTTGTATTTGAAATACTTTCCCTCTTGCTGACATTCTTATCTCCTTCGATTATGAGACCTTAGATTCCACAGCGTTAAAGCTGAGATGGAACGTTCCAGGGCACTGTGGAGAGAGCTCTAGGAAGATCTCGGAATTGAGAATGTTCTGAGGGCAGAGATGGACATAGACTCCTCTGCTCTGCTTTCCCTGTTAGCAAGCTTCATGCTTTTCTTCCCTTGGTTTTGTGGGAGACAATATCTGCAATTGGAAATCAAACTCTTGGCACCTGGCTGAAAGGGAGTTGGTGCTCATTCCTGCTGCTGTGTGGTACTTAAAGAGGATCCTTGTGGCGTCCAGTGAACTGCAGATCCTGTGTGGGAAAGAATTTAGTAGTAGGCATTTAGGTTGTAAGGCACTAATACAGTGCCAGTAAGGGGAAAAAAAAAAAAAAAAAAAAAAAAAAAAAAATTTGCAGGCGTGCAGAAACACTTCAGAATTTTTTATTAACCTCAATTGACATCTAGGGATTTGATGGTTATCTTAAAGAAAGCTGGTTTGAAAGCCCAGCCATTTGTATGTAAACTTTGCCCATTAGCAGAGCTAATGGCTTGAGGACTTGCCTACTAATCTCTCACTTTCTTCTTGCCTGAAGCCCCCTTTATGGTCCCCACAGGGACTTAGATTCTCCTCTGGTTTGCAAAAGTTAGAGCAATTGATTATCCTCAAAGCAGAGATGCCTATCTTGACGACTGAGAGTCCAAGATGTTCTGAAAAATCTACCTCTCTCCATCCGTGCTTTAAGGCTTTGTTACAAAGCAAGCAATCTTCACCCTCAGAATTCCTCTTACCATTACTACTGTTCTTTCTATAAGTGGCACAGTATAAGTGGCACAGGGACAGGGTACTTACTGGTGTTATAGGGTCTATCATAAGGCAAGGGTTGGGCTGTACATTATTTTTCCTCATGTTTCTATAGATGTCCACCATAAAAGGTCTGTGGGCTGCTAGTTGGAAGTGCTAACCTCTCGCTTGGCTTGCCAAATTTAGCAAATAAAAACAAAGGGCACATACTTAAATTCAGACTTTAGATAAATAATAAACACAGTTTTCAGTCCACTCATCAAATAGGGCAACAGGTATAGTTACAGATGAAAACATCCTCTATTTTTTTCCTGAAATTCATATTTAAGAGAGTCTTTGTATTTTATCAGGCAGCCCCACCCCTTTCTGATCTCTGCTGATGCCTCTTTCTGAATAAAGAATGGACTCCGCTCAGACAGGAAATGATAGCAAGTCAGTTCTTAGTAACAGGTTTTAGTCTCATGATGCTTGCTTGTACAGTTACATATTAATTCAGAGAAAATACCAGTTATGCATCTAGACTAGTTTATTTTAAAATTAATTTTAAGATATATTTAAGTCAAAAGCTTTAAAAAAGGGAGTTATGGTAGTTTTGCCAATTTAACAGATTCTAGAATTACCTGGGAGACCCAGCCTCTGGCCACATCTGGGGTGTTATTTTTATTTCATTGACTGAGGTGGAAAGACCTGTCCACTGTGGGTGGAGCCATTCCCTGGGATTCTGGTTGGGATTCTGGAATATTTGACTGTTTGAATGGAGAAATGGAGCTGAGCAGTAGCATTCATTCATCCCTCTCTGTTTCCTGATTTTAGACACAATGTAACTACCTCCCCCCCCCCCCAAGCATCAGAAAAAGGTAGGAAGACATGAATGGGTTTTTAAAAAATGTTAGTATACAGTGAAGTTGGATGCCCCTAAAGGTTGTGGACTAACTGTTGACCAAGGTGTTTTCCTCTGGTTGTTACTAGATTTAAATTGTATAGAAGCAACAGTTGTGGGTAAGTTTAAAGGATTCCATTGTTTTCTCTGTGAACTCTTATAATGAAGGAAGAATGAAGAATTCCAAATTGCTATGCCTTTTCATTTGTTGTTGTTATTGTTATTTTTTTTCAGAATGCAGTGAGGTTGTGCCTCTTAAGAGGAGAAAACACAGACTTTTGTTAAGGCTGTTTCCTGGTCTTTTGTCTGTTTTCCTCTTGAGTTTTCTTTGCTTAGTTGTTCCCTAAGTGTCAGATACATAGACCAGCTTCATTGTGTCAGCTGAGACCATGGTAGAAATGGAAGTTTTGAGTTCATGAAGGTGGTTCAGCTAGTAAAAGCATCTGCTACCAAGTCTGAGGTTAGGAGTTCAATCCCTAGAACCCATATGATTGAAGGAGAGACTTGGGTCCTGCAATTTATTCTGTCAACTCTTCATGTGTGCAACACTCACTCATATATACAGACACACAATAAATAAATAAATAAATAAATAAATAAATAAATAAATAAATAAATAAATATTTAAAAAAGAACAAATACAAATTCCTACACCCCATGGAAGAACAGCAATCCACCATCTCTATTTTGACAAGCCCTGCAAATAATTCATTCTTCATTTTTCTCTTTCCCTTCCCCCTCCCACTCTCTTCTTTCTCCCTTCTTTATTTTCTTCCTTTCTTTTTTGACAGGATCTCATGACCTCAAACTGGCTAAGTAGATAATTAAAGCCTATTCCTCTTACCTCCAGCTCCCAACTGCTGGGATCATAGGTGTGCATTGCCAGGCCTCCTAGCAATGACCTCCTGCAGGTGCTATGGAGGTGTCTTCAATCGTGTCACCCACTGTGGTAATTCCCACAGGAGAGCAGGCTACACCATACCAGTCCTTTGCACCTTCCCACCTCTCTTAAATAAAATTGTTGTCTTCTTCTAGTCACAGTCTTGGCAGATCATTTGAATTGCCCTGCAGTATTTACTGTTCTTTTTGGCCAGTTCTATTTGGAGGCAGCCCAGCACCCTCTGAGCAACTTAAGGAGAAATACATTGTACATATTCATATACAAGTGAGGTTACTCAGAGATGTTTGAATTGAACTTGAGAATAGCAACTAAATATCAGAATTCTGAATCTGGCAAATGGTCTTTAAACATTAATCAATAAAGGAGCTTATGTATATGAATCATTTTTTTTTAAATCACTAACCCCCCACCCCCTTTTATTTTAAAGACCAGATCTCATATTGCTCAGGCTGGTCTTTAACTCCCAGCATAGCTGAAGATAACCCTGAATTCTTGGTCCTACAGTTTCCACTTCCTAACTTTTGGGATTATGAGATACCATGCCTGACAATCACTAAACTTTATATTTTAATGGCATCTGGGGCTAAAAGAGATACAAGCTGATACAAGATGGGGAGAAATGCAAGTAAATACACAAAGATATTCAATCTTACTGGAAAGGAAAGGGAACTGAATTGAGATACAAAAAAGGAAACATTTTAGCTATAAAATTAGCTGAGGTTTAAAAATGGGAAAAAATCAGGTTTGGCAAGAATTCTGAAAAAAAAATAAACATTCATGTCATGTGTTGGGGGAGTTCAAGTTGTATGGTGAATATTACAAGGCATTAGGCAGAAAATATAGTGAGTTGAAGTAGAGTTCATGCCCTCTGACACAATGTTTTCTCTTCTTGGAGGAAAAGTCAGAAGCAAGTATGAATATTTATGCACCAATACGTTCATTGCAACATTATTTATAAATAGCAAAAAAATGTGGGAATGGAATGTAAGCCAAAGCCAGTTAAATAAATTATGTTAACTAGAAATGGGAGAACATATGCAGTCATAAAAAAATAATGTCTGGGGGAGATATTTAGTGTCATGGAAAATTTGCTACTTATAATGTTAAGTTAAAAAAAGAAAGATAAACATTTGTCTATACAGTTGTAAGACTTATGTTCGTGTGTAGCCAGAAGAAAATAGAGCAAAATGTTTGCGGTGTTGACCTAAATATTAAGAAGCTTACTGTCATAATGAAGAGCCCTTCATGCTTTCTTAAACCAGTTACCCTTTTCTGCACTTTCCCAATATTTTTAAAATCTTGTAGAAAGGTAGTAGTCTGTGTCCGGTTTCCACAGAACTGGAGCTGAACCAAAGCATCGAATTAAATCTCCTGTGATTAATTTTTTTAGTTACTCATTTACATTAAAAATTATGAAATGGCCTTTCAGCCACGATGGAGTAGCTAGGAGTGAATTTGTCTTCCCAAGTGACTATAAAAATCAAGGAAACATGCGAGGTTTGTAGTTATTGGGTAAGCGTCAGTTCAAGGTTGCGATTGCATGTTCAAAGCCTTCAGGGCAATAGCATGGAGTCCATGGGTTTAGCCTGGACAAGTTAGTGAGACCTTCAGGGGGTGTAGAATGAGTCCATGGGCAGCCTGGGCGGGCTTGTTCAAAAATAAAAAGTGTAAGAAGGGCTGGAGGTGTAGGGTGTAACTCACTGGTGGAGTACTGGGCATCCATGGACCCCAGGCTCAATCCTGACAATCACCAAACAAACCAAATGAGCAGTAAGACAGACACTTAGGAGCAACTTTGACAGAAATCATCTCAACATTTGGGAGAGAAATTTAAAAGAAATTCATAATGAGATACACTGTATTCTTAAATTGATACACTGAGTTTTGTTAAGATGTTTGCATTGCTGTCCACAGTCAGCACAACCTTCTTCAAAACCCAAGAAGCCTTTGGAATCAGAATTGGAAGAGAAATCAAGGTTTTTATAATCAAAAGCTCTCTGAAAACATGAAGGACCCAGAAGGGCTAAAACATCTCTGAAAAGGAGGTCGTAGCTTCTCCATTCAATTTCATGTCATACTATGAAGTTCTACATACAGATCACTATAGTGGAGCAGGAGGGACTGATAATTGGCCTAAGAGAAGAAGGTAAAATGGAAAGCCAGATTCACATATATTTATTTCATTGTTTGACTTTTAGGAGTATCTGGATGAACATAGAGATAAAAGCAACTCACACCATAGCAAAGATTGATTTGAGATGTGCTGTTGGGATATAAAACATCACACTTTATACAATAAACTGGAGGATTTTGTGAATAAAACAAACCTTTCTTGAGGAAAATAAGACCTTTGATCAGGGGCAAGATGAGCAGAGAGAGAGAGGACAAGGCACAGAGATACGGACAGTGGTTCAGATCCTGTGGAGTCACCACTGTCCTTGCCTTGCTAGAGCAGGGCACTGCTATAGGTGTCTCCATCATTGGCTTTGCTCAGGGCTGTTTTCACTCACTGTGGGGCTTTGACTTGTCCTGAGAGCTGGGCCGAATGACTGTTAGCGCACCCGTGTGGAAACTTCACAACCCAGCTCATGCTTTTCCAAGGCTACTTTTGTATTGTGCTGTGACATTGGTAGCATCCCAGTCAGAAGCTGCCGCAGCAGCGGAAGCTTCTAGAGAAAAGGTGACAAAGGCCAGGCATGGTGGCACATTGGCATCAACCAGGCCAGCTGGCCATGACCATCTTATGAAAAAAAATTAGCCTTTGTTATTCTGAATCACTGGGCATTTGGAGTTTGTCGTCACTGTTGCAAACATCACCACATCATCATTACCACAATCATAATGGTCACCACCATCATCACCATGGTCGTCATCATCATCATCATCATTATTGCTATAACCATTGCTGTCCATACTATTCATCACCATCATAGTTATCATCACCAACATTATCTTCAGCATCGTAGCCATCATCATTACCATCGACAACATCATCACCATCACCATCATCACCATCCTCATCCCATAACCATTTTGTCCAGAGTGGTGTCCTTGGGATGTGTGGCTTTTATGCTAATCTCACTCTATCATTGGGTACAAAAAGAGTCACTGATACCAAGTGTTTCAAAGGAAGCAGCTTCCAGATTCATTGGCTCGCTTGAGACTTTTCTCATGCTGTGTAAGTGACGTCAGCACATGGAGACATTAAGGATTCCCCCCTACAGACTATACTAAGGCAGAAATTAGGTCAAACTCAATTCCAATGTGGTCTTCTACATAGCCCTATGACACTTCCACTCCTGCATAGATATGTCCATTCATTCATTCCCTCGATGTTTGTTCATTCACTCAGCGACGCCTGTCCTGTGCCACCTAAGCAGTAGGCACTGTCTCTCACAGACACCATAGTCTGGCAAGGGAGAAACTCATTTCCCTCAAAAAAAAAAAAAAAGAAAAGAAAAGAAAAGAAAAGAAAAGAAATACAAAAGAGGGAAAAGTTCAGAGACCTGCATTCAAGGAGAAGACACACAATTCCCTCCAGAAATAAGCGCATGCTTATATCTCCTCCAGACCGTGTAGTCTACAAATCCCAGCAAGAGCAGAGAGAACGTGATACTATGTATCATCCATAAAGCTTAGTGAGCAGGTGCAGACAGCAAGGTAGTGTGGTGTGTACTCATATCAAGAGGCACCTAACAGGCAGTAACTATATGGAGACACAGAGCTAAGGTCAGCCATTCCCTTTGAATGTCTTGCAAAGGAGACATGCATTAAATCTACCTTCAACTTGGTATGTATAGAGCCGGAGCATGCTAAATGGTGGCCATTAAGAATAAAGAGGGTCTCTGAGCTTATGGCCTTCTGATGGAATGTTGTAGGACATCCAGATTTATTTTTATAATTGCAGCTTAGTTCATGTTCATTGCTACAGCTCAGTTGTATCTTTTTAACTCAATGCGTATCAGCATTTTTTTGCATTATAATCACCATCATAATAATAACAGTTATCTTTATTGCTGGGAATGATGGTACATGCCCATAATTCCAGGACCCAGAAGACTGAGGCAGAAAAGAGTTTAGTTTAAGACTGGCCTGGGCCACATAACAAGTTCAAGACCAGTCTAAATTACATAAAAAGTTGTGTCGATTTTGTAAGTGCTATGAATCAAAGGCAGAGAAACACTATTTAGACCACAGAAAAAAATTCCTATTAGAAAACTTATTTTCTTTTTGTTTTAGTGCATTCTCAACAGCATGCTCCTCGATGTCTCCCAGAGGCCATCGGGGAGCACAAAGGCTCACTGGCTGTGACAGAAGTCCTCTGATATGTAGCTGGGGCTCCCAGTCACACTGTGTGGCCAGAGTCAAGTTCAAGAATGTCTCCCTGCTTGGAAAGAGTTCATTTTATCCAAAGAAGCTGGGGTCGATGGCCTCTCAAATGAAACAGATAAGGCAGGCAGTGGGTTCTTGTCAGAAACGAATGTTACAGTTCTGCCTCCTGAAAAGCTTCGAGATGTTATCAGTAGGCGTCTGGTAAGGCCTGAAACCAGCCAGTGAGAAGTCATATTAACCAGACGCCTGGCAGATTGTTTATTTATCTCCCACTAAATTCAATAAAGGCAGATGTATATAAATAAAGGGAATAATGTGACTTAGTAATTTATCACTGTGTAGAAAGACATTGTTACCCTTATCTCTCTGATGATGTTCTATTTCAATTGAACCATAAGGCTGTCATCTACCTCCCCCCGGGACAGACAGCAGAGCCACACTGGGTGTAGTAGCTTAGCTCCCCCCTCCAGGATCCTGTGTCCTATGCCTTTGGGTTCCAGTATAGGCAGTTCCAGGCAAGGGCTGGGGTGATCTAGCTACTGTGTGTAGAGAAGAGGACATTGTTTTAAAAAAGAATTTATTCACAACTCTTGGGGAAGGCACTATGAGGGCTTATTAATGAGGCAACATTTTATTCATCTCTCCCAGAGTCCCCATCTTCTTTTTGGTCATTTATTATAAAATTATATTCAGCTAGGCTGTAGAGAAGTGGGAGAGATGGGGAAATTGGAAACTTAATTGTTGATTATATTGTAGGAGGAGCTAAGGTGAGGAGTAAGGAGAGGAAGAGGAGGAGTAAGGAGAGAAAGAGAAGGAAGAGGAGGAGCTTGGAGAGGGAGAGAGATGAGAGAGAGAGGAACATGGAGGCAGATGTTCACATGTCTCTGGCAGTCAAAGGTAGTTGGTATATCTAGGTTGGGTATTGGATTACACCTCTGATTGTATGGGTTTCTTGTTATTGATCATTCCCAAATATATAAAGCCTTTGGATAATCTAAGCATTAGAGTCTCATTTGTACCAAGCCCCTGTGGTTGGCGGGATGGTCTGGGCAATGCCCAGCCTTGTGGACACAGTGTGGAAGATTGGTAGAGTCATCTCCCACTCTGGCATCTTGTGGGCTGGTGTCTCTGGCTGGCCGTTTCTAGCTGTGGCATGCCCATGGCCTTTGGCCACAGAACATGGCGGCTGAGCTTGGCATAGCAGCTTAGATAGTCAGCTTGACCAGTGGCTGTTTTAAATAATTATTTCAACATTATGTTATTAGTTTTTCCAGGAGATTGTTGTGGTGTTTGATGATGATGGTGATTACAGTGATGATGGTGATGATGGTAGTGATGCTTGCTGATGATGACAACATAGTGGTGGTGGTGGTGATAATGACGACAATGATGGCCAGATAATATTTGCTGTATACTTACCATATCCTAAGCATCCTTTTAATCATGTTGCATGATTTGAATGTCATTTATTTTATTTTCTCCACAGTCTTCAATATGACCTTTCAGAGCATCGGAATATTAATAGCTTATCCCTTGGTCACACAGCTGGTTAGGGATGGAACACAGCCTTGAAGGGGGGGTGGTCTGAATCCATTTCAATTCACTTTGAAATGGGGGTCATTACAGTTTACTAACAAAGGGTGAACCTCCCTGGTGTGCATGAAGAAGTGTTGGATGGAAGTGAGGCTGGGGCCGCTGGGTTCCATCCTCAATGATAGGCCAGCTTATGGGGATTATTGGAGCTATTGGCACTGTGAGAGGCCAGGAGGTAATGGTGCAGTCAGAGTAACCACAGAAGTTACAGGAATGAAGGGGCCTTGAAGAAAGTTTATGCTTTTCACCAGGAAGAGAGCCCAGGAGAAGCTATTGGTGAACGTACACCCAGATACAGTAGACATCCCTAGCATTTTAGAGATGCCAACACCACAGGACAACCACTAAGATGTCACAGCAGCTGTGGGGTAGAAATGGCCTGAGCCTAGAAGACACGTTTTGTATGCTTCTGAGGAAAGAGCCAGTGAAGTGACCCTAGCCCTTTGGAGGAGCCCAGAAGACAGTGAGTGAATCCTAGATATTGGATATTTATTGACTTAGACTACTGAAGTTTGGTTTTGTTTTGATCTGATTGTGACTGTGCCCAGGATCTTCCCTCTTGAAAAGTATTACATTTATTTTTGATTTTATAACAGCCCACAGTTGAAAGGTTGGATTTTTGAAGATATTTTTATGTTTTAAAAGAGACTTTGGAATTTTAAAGAGATTAAATTTTGAGGTGTTTGAATTTGTAAAAACCCTGGGACTTTTTTTTAAACTTTGCAAAATGTTTTATATTGTGTTGTTGAGATTAGTGGGTAACCTTGGGGATTAACAAAAAAGGAAAAGTTGTGGTTTAACAGTGATGTGTACGTGTGTTAAGTTGACAAGGGGTCAATTGTGCTGGATAATTTTATGTCAACTTGACACAAGCTAAAATAATCTGAGGGGAGTGAACCTTAATTAAGAAAATGCCTCCATAAGATTGGGCTCTAGACAAGCCCAGGGTGTTTTCTTAGTGATTGATGCAGGAGGACCACACCCTTTGATGGTGGTACCATTCCTGGGCAATGGGTCCTGGGTTGTATAAAAAAACAGGATGAGCAAGGCAAGGAGAGTAAGGCAGTAAGTAGCATCCTTCCATGGCCTCTGCAGCAGCTCCAGCCTTCAGATTCCTGCCTTTTTTAGTTCCTGCCCTGACTTCCTTTGATGATAAACAATACCATGGAAGTAGAAGCCAAGAAAATCCCATTCCTTTTCCCAAGTTTCTTTGGTCATAGTTTTC
Source organism: Arvicanthis niloticus (assembly GCF_011762505.2). Taxonomy (NCBI): domain Eukaryota; kingdom Metazoa; phylum Chordata; class Mammalia; order Rodentia; family Muridae; genus Arvicanthis; species Arvicanthis niloticus. Next base: position 42,122,305 of record NC_047675.1, on the reverse strand, counting down.
ATTACAGCAATATCAATCCTAACTAAGACAACACTTCCAAGAAGTAGGGTAAAATGTAGAGGTTCATAGTATAGCTGACACTGGAGTAGAGGGAGGTTCTGGTACCCAGTTAGATATGACAGAGTTAGGCTACTGGGCTCTTGAGATGTACGATTTAAATATATAGATATTTATGACTCTCAGACAGTGTGCCTAGATGTGGCTGAATCAGAAATGAATTTCATGCTTAAACACCAGTTTCATCCCAAGAGACTTCATTTTTCATATGCAAATACTCAGAAATATAAAAACAACCACAAATATAATACACTTCCAGTCCAAGCATTTCAGGAAACTCAGCCCTTACTGCTATCTAAATTGATAGCCACCCTCAACATAGGACCACACAGGGAGACTCTAGCTTAGGGATCCAGAGAACAGGACACAACATAGCTCCCCTTACTGGCAACTCTGCAGTCTAGCCTAGCATGCAAGGTTCTTCTCATTATTGGCACATGACCCATCTTCTATGAGCCCTCTCTGAATGAAAGAGAAATACAGCTAAATTTTGCTTTGCTCTTCAGTGAGTCAACTTCCTTTGGACAGAGGCTCATTTGTATTTATAATTATATTTATATCTATGTACATTCCCTCCCTTAGAACCAGCAAGTTCATCACTGCATAGACATAATCAAGGCATATCCTACAAATGGCCCCTCCCCACTCCAGTGTGGCCAAGGAAAGCAAGCACCCAGCTTCTGGTTTGACCTTGGACTTTCTCTGCAGCTGTTTCTTGTCTGGATGTGTCAACCCTATGTGATTTTAAGAGGCCATGTTACAGGTCAACCTCATGAGAATAATGAGAAAGACTGGAGGATAATTTATCCTGAGCTGGAGATGCATACATGAGAAAGGTTCATAATTCAGCTGCCACATGGGCTGAGGAGGATGACCTTGCTGTTGACCTGGGTCTCGTGAACTATTTGTTCAATGCTCTAATTGATGCTGGGAACAATGTGGCCTTGAAGTGTCTGTCGAGGCACCTCTGACCCAGGCAGCCCACAGAGGCTCTCAGAGCACTTCCTGTACTCCTCCATCCAGATGGGGTGCCATGGGACATTTGAAGATGGCCATGCTGCTAACTTGGAGCTAACATCATTTGGGCCCTGTCTGTTTGCTCTGCCACTGTGCCAAGTTCATTGTAGAGATGACATCATGCAACATTAACCTGGTTGGTTCATCTTGCTTTTTTTTTTTAAATATAAAAAGAGTTTAGCTAAAACATGTTCTATATAACATGTTGGTCCAATGAATCTAACAGCAGAAATTGATCATTAGCCATGTATACCTAATATTCTCAAGCTGGCATCCATGAACCTGGACAAAAAGGCTGGTGTGTCTGCCTGGACTAAGGAGATGGAGAAAGACAAGTATATTGAAACAGCCGCTAGCTACCAGATACTAGTTGCATGCTTCTTTGTACCCCATATGTCATTTTGTATATTATTCTATGTCCTTATCAAAATAATTCCAAGGCACTGGGAGATTGATTGACTGGCTCACTCATTATCGTGAATCCATCTGTGTCTTCCTGGATCCACACTAGGGACTCTTTAATCTACTATCTCACGTGTCTTTTCTTCCTTCCTTTCTTTCTTCTTTCTTTCTTATCACACAATTTGCATTTTAAGAAAAAAAAAAAGAAAATAGACTTAGATGTATATACAGATATTTATCACACGATTAAAAAATGGAAGCATCTTTGATATTTGTGTACTAGGGATGTAACTAAGGGGTAGAAGGGTTGTATTACATGCACGAGTCTTTTGGTTCAACCCCTAGGACTACCCCAAACCTCTCAAGATCCTTATTTGAAAGGTTAGCTAAGGCATTTAAAGCAACCCAACAGAGAAATATTTGATTTGTGTTAATGCCTGTAACCCCTCCTTCCAAACCCAACATCTAACTCAGGTTTTAAACCAAAATCATATAAATTATTCTTTTTACCAATTGTTCCTTCTTCTAACAGTCTTCTGACTCAGATGAGGTCCTCTCTTCAACGACTGCTCCCAAGTGACTAGTGTTAGTGATCTCCCATAGTGCTTTACATAATATGAGATTTTTGTTCCCAATTCTCTCTCCTATTCATGCTGCCTCATGTATATTTTTTTTCAAGTTCTCCATGGAAAAGTAAATCCCATGAGGGTAAGGTTTGTTTCCAATTTGTTATTTCCCTAGGGTGAATGTTAGGCAATCACTGAAACTCTATGCATGTTCATAGTATGATTGTTTGAATGAAAAGACTGTATACTATCATGTGGCATCGTGACATCTTTGCCTTAACAAAAGTCAAACTGTCCCATCCATGAGTAGTTTATATATAGTATAGTGTATAAACTACTGTAATGTATACACACTATTTGGCATCCATTTGAAATCTTTTGCCTTCATCCCATCAACAAATCAGACTTTGTTCCTCTCAGACTTCCCTGAACTTTCATCCAGAGAGGTTCAGAGTCAAGTAGCTCACAACCTGGACCTGCAACTTCAGTAACAGATGAGGGACTGAGGCTGGGGCTGGGGCTGGAGCTGGGGCTGGGGCTGAGGCTGGGGCTGGGACTCTTTGAATTAAAATCTTTCTAACACAAAGAAACAAGACTGGGAAAACCAGTGAGATGCTAGCTCACACTCAGTAGACAATGAGGAGCTAAGTGCAGGGAGCATCACTAGACAGGCCTGTTGAAAGTGGGAAAGAAAGAGAGGCACTTAGCCTTCACTGTTAAGTAGTGATTCTGAAATCCAGCCAGCCACCTGCCTCCAATTTTCCCTCCTCTAGGGACTGAGAATTACTTATAGTAAAGTTGGCCTATTAATTCACCCTAGAAAGTGGTTCCACAGTTCACGGTTCTCCTTTTATTCTGTGCTCTCTCCTTAGGGGTCTCTGCTTCATTCTCTGACACACCATGGTTTTTTTCTCTGACCTGGGCTCTACAGTGGCTCTCTGCGCATCCTTCGATTACACAGAGGGACAGTGAGACCATCTCCATTTTGAACGTTAGTAATTTCTCTTAGTGTAGGTTGCCATTGCTGTCACTGAGGAAATAATCTTAAAACTTGGTGAGTTTCTTAAAATCTGATTGTGTTTACTTAGACATCCCCTTGTTCATTCCCTTCATTCTTTTAGGGATAAACTTCATGTAGGCCTACTGTGGTATACTACTTGTAAAATTCTTTTAGTTTATTTTCTTTTTTAAAAAGTACTATGTTTTATTAATTGTTTGAAAGTTTCATACATGCATACAATGAATTTTGACCATATTCACCTCCCAACTCCTCCCAGATCCACCCCAGTCATCTCCCAACATTGTGTCCTCTTTTTTTTTTTTTTTTTTTTTAAGTAACTCATTTGGTCCAACCTGTGCTGCCCATATACACACAGATGTGGGGACATTCACCAGAATACGGTTAATTTATTAGACCCACAATCTTCAAGAAAACTGACTCTCCCTACCCTAGTAGCCACCAACTGTTAGAGTTGCTTGGTAAGAGGTTATGGCTTTGGGGTCACTTTCCATGCTGGAATGGACTTGCTTGATCTTGTGCAGGTCTTGTAGTCTTAATTCCTAGAACCTTCTTTATTTAAAAAAAAAATCATAACTTACTGTCTTAGTCTCTTAGAGACTTTAACTAAAAACCCTAGAGGCAGCATGCATATGAGTGGATCTTAAAGTGTGTGTTTGTCTGTGTGTGTATATCTGTGTGTATGTCTGTGTGTGTGTCTATGTGTCTCTGTGTGTATGTTTATGTGTGTATGTGGCTGTGTGTGTCTGCATGTGTGTATGTCTCTCTCTCTGTGTGTACGTATGTATGTGTATGTATGTCTCTCTGTGTTTGCCTGTGTCTGTCTGTGTGTATGTTTGTCTGTCTGTGTGCAGGTCTCTCTCTCTCTCTCTCTCTCTCTCTCTCTCTCTCTCTCTCTCTCTCTCTCTCTCTGTGTAATGATTATTGGGGCCAATCTTCTTTGAACTCCTTTTACACATTGCTATCAATATTCTTTAAAATCCAAACTAGAGAATGATTAGTTCTTTCTCCTATCCATTGAATAAATTTTAGTCACTATATTTAAAACAAATCAGGTTTCATTGTAAAGTTTCTAGCCTCATTTACCTAGAAACTCTGTCTTGAAAGCCCTGCAGAGCATGCTTGGGGAGTCAGTATATATGAAACACTGTCAGTCCCATCTTCTTTAAACTATATGCACACTATCCCCTGAGCTAACACTATCCCCTGAGCTAGCTGACTGAGCTTCCTTAGGGTTTCAAAGCTACGCTCTTCCTCGAGCATTCAATAAGTGCATTCTCTAGGAAAATTTCTCAGCAACCCACAGTTTATGAACATCATTTACTTAACTTTGCTCTCAGAACCCTTTGGTGGTCATGCCATCCTTGTACGCAGTGTGTCTGGAGCTAAGTGACAGTATCATTCCAGGAAGTCCAGGCTTCACTTGTAACTCCATAGGCTGGAGGCTTAAATAAACAATAATTACTCCTTTTCCACATTTGGGGGCCGAGAGTTTAATGTTAAAGTTGTAGCAGAGGCAATGTCTTGACTGACTTGTGAGATCCCTGCTCATGGATCACAGATTCTTCCTGGATCTTCACTGGAAGGGGTGAGGCCATGCTTCTTATAAGGATTTTCTAAATACTTTTGTCCTGTGAAATTTGTTTATTCTTGTGGGAGCAATAGACCTGCAGTCCATAGAACATATCTCTCACTTGAACTTGGGGATGACTTAAGGGTCTTGGAGACAGTGGACACTAATGCATCTGTGAGCACACATTTTAATAATTTTCCTGAAGGTAACTTTCTCTGTTTTGTTGCCCCTGCCTTTTAAATAACTACTTGTTATGGGACCTTCTGAAGTTAAGTCCAGAGAATGGTTTGAAGAACCATGTGTTTAGCATCCTTTCCCAAGAACCTGCCTTGTCTTTCTGTGGACAACATCCCTGGCAGTGACTGATATAAGGGCATGATGTTTGATCTCCAGTGAATCCAGACCAAGTTTGGGAACACAGTCCTCACTTAGAATAATGTTCATAGAACATTCCCATGGGCAGATGTTTTCATCAGGTTATTTGGAAGACAGAAAAGCAATATCTGAACACACTTCCCAATACCCTGAAGATCAATGGCTGTACAATACAAAAATGTTCCCTTAATGTAGTGTAAAAAATAAAGATGTTTACTGAACTCATCAACTTATTTCAGAAGCAGAATTAAGTTTCCATACTCTATTTTTTACCTATTAAAAAATATCTTGAGATGTTACACAGCTACTCAGAGAAGCACTTCATTATGTAAATATGATACATGTCTTCCCTGAAGACGTGTGGTCTCAAAAAGGCTTCTGTCTTCTCAGCTTCTTGGCTAACTTGTAGATGATAGTTCCTGAGGACCATTCATTAAAACTAGAAGCACATTAGTGAAGATTTTTAATAGAACAGTAATAAGCTAAAGAAGTTTAATACATCGGAGGCCATGACAGTGCTCCTAAAAAAATCAAATTAAGGATACTTCCTTAATTTAGAAGTCATGCAGCTTAGATATTGAATTGTAAAACCAAGGATAGAAATGTTCACTTTTCACAGACTAGCGATTGCAGGCGACAGAGTCTGTAGTGACCAGCCCATTTGTGCACTGACAGATTTTTACATGACGCTCTGTTTAGGAGTGTGTGAGATTCTAACAACTTTTCTTTTTTTCCCCCTTTTTTATTGGATATAATATTTATATTTCAAATTTTATCCCCTTACCCCATTCCCCCCACCACCCAGGAACCCCTTATCCCATGGCATCTGAAATTTAAATAAAATATCCAATTAAAAAAAAAAAAAGGAATGTGTGAGATGTGTGGTCTGGAGTCGTATTTACGTGTGAACAAGGATTTTCTTCAAGTCTTTGTTTCTTTTATAAACCATTCACTGAGCTGGCCTCTAACTTCTAACCCAGACCCCTAAGAATTCATGGGATGATTGAAGGGCACCCAACAGGGGATATGGAACCAGTGACTATGTGTTTGACAGCATCCTAGAAGGAGAACACGGATGAGTGAGGGAAGAGAAGCTGGGGGAAAACTAGTATTACAAAGGTAAAAGCCAGAATGGACAGATGGGGCTGCATCTCTTCTTAGTGTTAACTTCCAATTCAATTCTTTTTATGATGGAACAATACACACGGGGTAAAACACATGAAGGAGACTGAATGCCCCTCCCCAAGAGCTCCACAAGCTTGGATTAGAATATTCATTTGATAGTTTTATTCTCTCTCTCTTCCTCTCTCTCTCTCTCTCTCTCTCTCTCTCTCTCTCTCTCTCTCTCATACACACACACACACTCATTCTCTCTGTTTCTGTCTCCCTTCCTCCTTCGATTCCTCTCCTCTCCCCTCCCTCCTTCCTCCACTTCTTCCTCTTTCTTTCTCTTATAACCCAAGAAGACTGCAATATTTCCTTTCCCTGGGAAAATCACCTCGAACCCAGCAGCCTTGCCTCCACCAATCATCCTGCTTAGGAACATAGCTCAGTATGGATTCCTCATGAGCCTCCATCAACAGCTAATTGATTTCCTGAAGTCTCGGTAATGGATGGCTAGTCTCTGCTGGCCCTCTCTCCACGTACCCAGTCCCGCCTAATCAGGCTGACACACCAGCATAATGAACTGCCTCTGTCTTCTTGCCTTCCTACCATAGAAAACAGGACCACTTCCAATTAAAATCTGCATGATTTATGGAAACACACAAGCCTACCTGCCTCGTTCTCCCTTCTCCTGGCCACACAATCCTATTAAATCGCTTCCTTAAAACCTAGCGCCTCACCCTTGGAAAAAGCATGGGTTGCTGTGCAGGCACATAGCTGAGAAAGGGAGGGGAGGGAGAAATGACAGAAATAGTCTGTTTCTTTTCCCCAGGATCAGTGTCCCACACCCAAGTATAAGGAGGCACCATATAGGTAAGGAATCTATTCACGATCTCATTAAGTACTTAAAACTTCTGGAAGAGACCACTATCTTTATTCTGGGCACCAAAACCCCACTGGCCATTTCTAAGGCCACATAGCACATCTCAGAGCTGAGACAAGAAAAGAATCTAATGTGCTCTTGACAGCCATGTTGCCAGCGTCTGCTGTCATTCAAGGCATTCAAACAATTGCCACTAATGCTACTTGCTTCTAATGCTTCTGTTCCAGGCTGTGTGTGACTCTTATGTCTGTACAAGTCTATGGGGCCTGAAAAAAAGTATTATTGGTGCTTGTAACTCCACTTTCACTCTCAACAAATAGCCAGTCTCTGCACTTACCTAGCAAGCTGTGACATTTTGACAAGTTCCCTAGTTTAAAAGGGAAATGCCTGATTCTGGTTACAGCACAAGCCTTTCCCACCTCACTGTACTCTTCCTTGCAGCTCTGACCTCCTTATCATGTGCATGCAGGCTTGTTCACTGTCAGGTTCTGTGAGGAGGGATGCTGGTCTCTTTTAGTTCATGGCTAATATCCCAGCCAGAACAACAGTGTCGAGGACATAGTTGGTACCCAGCATATGTATATGTATAATGTATATGTGTACATGTATAATGTATATGTGTGTGTATGTGTATATGTGCATATACATATGCTCTGTGTATATGATGTATATGTGTATGCATATGATGTATCTGCCTATGATATATGTGTATATGATATGTTCTCTGTATATATATATATATATGTATATATATATATATATATATGTATAAAACTCATGTGTAAATGTTTGTGTGTACATGTAAAAGTCAGCTTGGTTATAGGTCTTTTAGTTTCTTCCTTCATTTCCCTCCTGTCTTTATTTCTTTCCTTTTTTCTTTCCTTCCTTCTTCCCTTCCTCCCTCCCTCCCTCCCTCCCTCCCTCCCTCCCTTCCTCCCTCCCTCCCTTCCTTCTTTCTTTCCTTCTTTCCTTTTTCCAGTGATGTCATGTCTTCCACTAGCTTGGACCTCACCAAGTAGACAAGGCTGGCTGTCTACTGAGCCCCAAATACCCAACCATCCCCACCTCCCCAGCAGCTGGAATTACAAGCATTTGATGCCACGGTCAACGTTTTTTTTTTTTTTTTTTTTATATCATGTGAACTCTGGGCTTAGAATTCAGGTACTTGTGTTCACAAGGCAAGTGCTTAACTGACTGAACCACCTTTCCTGCTCCTCTATGGTGATACAAAAATATACTTAACGGGGTGAGAACACCGTCAAGGACTATTGATCATAATACCACAAAGCAAAGGTAGAAAGTGTTTCATCTTCCTTTTTTCAGAGTGAAGAAGGCTCTGGGAAGCTATTATAATAGAGGCCCTGAGATTGAACTCAATGGGCCATTCAAAACTTGGACCTGAATCTAGAGCTGTGCTTGCCGACATCTGCCCATCTCCCTGGTGTCCATGATGCTGCCATGGCTGGCTTTGAGCCGTTGACACGGTGTACTTGATTTGCGGAGTTGGGAAGAAGCACAGAGAATTTTCTCTTGATGGCTGCCACCAGCTTTCTCAGCAGCGCTACTCTGACTGTAAACTCCAGCACACCCCCCACCCTCGCATGCTGCCACACCTGGGGAAGAGCTCCCAGTGTCTCTAAAGGACTCCTTCTTTCTGGAGGCTGGATAATGGCCTCAGGCTGGAGCGATTGGCTCTGGTGGATACCTCCCAGACCCACTGGGCTTGCATGCAACTTGTTTAAATGATGGCATTTCCTTTCTCAGGGGATCGTGTTCATTAACCTTGACAGAAGCAGTCCCTCCCAGAGGGTCCTGCTCTGCTCCATGGCCTTGGAAGTGAGTCCCGGAATGGCCCAGGTAATCCGATCGTACCTTTGGGGCCTAGGAGGCCTACTTTTTAATTGATAATTCCATGTTTCTGTAATAAGTGGCCTCCTTAATAATAGCCTGCCACGTCATCCATGATGATTGCTAATTTAGGTCTTCAGGCTCCCAGGATATAATGAGCTCTAATAAGCCTGAGACTTGTCACAGGCTCAGGAAAGCCCCTGTCCCCTGGAAGCAACCGTTTCCTTCTATCCCTGGGCACAATTGGGCACAGTCTCAAAAAATTAATAAGTATGACTGGGTTGCTCACCCCCTTCCAAAGAAAACATAAAGTCCTGGTTTCATTAAGCCAAGCTATTAAATTAAGAAAGTGTTTTTAATTATCTGAGCATTTCAGGGAGCTCATAAAACATTTAAGGACCTCACGGGGGTGGTGCCGAGGCCCTTCACAGTGAATTAGAGGCGACAACCAGAGCTGGAGAGGCAGGGTTCAGCTGCCTCTCTGAGTCCTCTTCCTGGTCCTGAGGACTGGCTGAGCAGAAAAGGCAAAGATGGAAGAGTTCCTGTGCTCTGGGAAGGTGTGTCTATGTCCAAGCTTCAGGAAGAAACCAGGTGAAGCTGCCTCAGAGAGACAAACACACAGATCTCAGATATTCCCTAAGACCCCTGGGGCTAAATGGAAGCTGATGTTGCAAATACTGGACTTTTGCTGAGGAGGCCTTCAGGTGTAGGCATTCAGTTTATGCGACTTTATCCCACTGTTATAAAAGTGGGTTTGCTGTCAGCATCTCCCTCTGATAGGTGAAGAAACGAGACTCAGACCTGATAGAACAGTTGATGTTCAGCTCCTTCTGGCCCTAGACCCCTGAGACAGATGAATCAGTAGGTAACTAATTCCACCCACTTAGTAGTCACCTTATCATGGATGGAGCAGCAAATGCTATTTCTTTATTATTTTGTTACTTTTGCTTTGTTTTGAGACTGGGCCTCTTGGTGCTTGTATCCCAGGCTATCCTCAAGCCTCTGACCATGTGCTCCAGACTGCCTCAAACCCAATATTCTTTCGCATCAGCCTCCAGATGGCTGGGAATACCAGTGTGGGTCACCTTTAAATGTCTAGTTTCAAATGCCATGTAAGTGTCTCCAAAATGCTGGGCACTGGGACACTCTGCAAAAGCTCACTGGGTTACTCCTCTGTAGCTATATAGCAATATACCATAATTGCATGTTTTATTAGTTATATTATTCAAAACAGAAAAAATAAAGAAGCTGCATATCACTTTGAAGTTGGAAAGATGATTTACATAAACTATGGGGTATTCTTAGCATGGGATACTATGTAGCTGTAAAATATAGGCACTAAAGTGTACCAAAACAATCTTTAGGATATGATATTGTTAAGTAAAACAAGAGAACCAGGCGCGCACACACACACACATATATACACATATATATGTATAAATATACATATATGTGTATATATATACCTATATGTATAGGTATATATATATATATATATATATATATATATATATATATATATATTCATTGTTCTACTTCTTGTATAAAACCCAAAGGTGGTAACATTGTTTTGAACATCTTTTTATTATGTTGAATGCAAGGCTTAAAGATCAGGAGGGAACTGGGTCAGAGTGGGATGGAGAATCTTGTGTGTATAAAATTTATAGTTTAATTTATGAACCATGTGAATGTATTGCCTCTACAAAAGGGATACTTAAAATACATTGTGGATAGACAATAAAATACATAGAGCTCAAAGAATATACTAGAAAGATGGATTAGTGGGCAAGAAGGACCACGAGTGGATAAAGCTGAGATGAAGGAGATGGAAATATTTTTGGCAGGCCTTTTTGATGAGTGTTGTTCTTGTCCTCAGAGTAACAGAAGGGTTCTGAGAAGGGAGAGAGTTCTTTAGCAAGCTGTTGGAAGGTTCACTGGGATGTGTAGAGAGTTCCTTGGGGGAAACACCAGTTATGTTCTCTTTGTTCATGTGAAAGACCAGCCCAAATGCTGCCCCATACATCCCAGTATGGCTAGCCACAATGTCATAGTTGGTGTGGTTGGTTGACTGGGTTCTGGGAGGCATTCGTTTGGAAGTTGAGGGGACTAGACCTAGGGAGACTTTTTTTCCCAGGGCTGGTTTAAGTTAAGGAGTAGCTAAAAGTTGAAACATGGTGCAGCTATGAAAAACAATGTATCAGCGTGTACAACAGATTAGGAGAGTCTCTTAGGCACATAGCAAAAAGAGAAATCAGGATGCTGACTGTATATATCATATTGATTCTTTGTATAAAATGGGGAAGAAGATAAGGGATGTACTTATGTGTTTGAATAAGCTTTCAGCAACTCTTAAAGTAGGATTGATGAGGGCATTTTCAAAGAAGAGTCAGGTTTGGTGGGAAGAACTGGAGTTTGATGTTAGGTTCATTGAGTAGAGAGTATTCAGTCCTTCTGGTCCATCAGAAAGGAGAATGGAAGAAGGTGATAGGAGGTGACATTTTGGAATTTGAAGAGGTCTGGCCTGGAGATCCACAGTCAGAGACCTAGCTGGAGACAGACCAGACATGCACAGAGGAGAACTTTTCTGCTAAAACACTTGTACTTGCTCTCTTTTCAGAGATGCAAGAGGATGCAGAAAACTTGCAACCAAGGACTATGTATCAATAAGCAGATTCTTCTTGGGTACCTGCCTGCTCAGCCACAGCGAGATAGTGTTCATCCCCCATATGGGGCTCTGGTCATCTTTATTCTTTGATGTCATCCTTCTAGTCAGAGAAGCCCTTGTCCATGATTCTTCCTCAAGACCATTGTCCTTATCCTGTACCCTGGCAGTGATGCTCTGCCAGAGCAGAGGTGAGCTGGTGACACTTCCCAAGGTCTCGGTACCTTCCAGGCCTGCCAGTAGCAGCGTTCAGCCAGAATAGTTGATATTACAAACACAAGGCTGGATGCCAGCCTCAAATTCTCTAAACATTTAATGATTCAACCGTTTTAGTTTCATCAAAGCCAAACCTGGAAACTCCCCCAGTTGCTCACAGCTGAGGATGATCAAGCCACCTGTTTTCCTGTTTTAGCAACCTTGCTTTTCTGGTTCCAGGACTGGGGGGGTGGGGGGTGGACAAGGGACCATTGGTTGAATGCCAGAACCATGTGGCTCCTGCAAGGTCCTTGTGTCCACACAGAGCCCTCAGGCTTGGCAAGCTGAGCAATCTTTCTCTCTCCTACTAATCAGCAGGAGTGTTTTGGCTTCATCATCTAGAGGTTGGCACAATCTGCCGTATTGTTTTATAAGATTTGTTTGCTCAAACTGTTGTGATGGGTTCCAGCTGTATGGATGGGAAGAGGAAGTGCAAGGCAGGCTGGGTGGTGGAAGTAAGAGAGGAAGTCTACCCTGGAAGTGCCAGGGACACCAAGGAATGTGGTGAAAGAGGGAGGGGATGAGAAGCTGAAAAAATGGGAAAGAACGGGAACTTAGGATAGAAGACTAGACAGGAGAGAAAGAGTAAATGCCGAGGAGTAAGTGTGCATAGAAACAAAGTAAAAAGCAGAGCTTTCATATGTATCCAGAAAGAACATCTCCTCCTCAGCACCACCATCAGGGAAATAAGAATTTAAGATTGGGAGTCTGTGGGGGAAAACCAGATTCAACCTAAAGCAAATGCTGTCTGAATTGCAGCATCCATTACCCAGGGGTTAGTAGCAGTTAGCGATTGTCCCATGAATAACACTCCCACCCTCAATACTTTACAGTGATAAATGTTGACTTAGCGCTGAATTGGTAAATAGATATGCATGACTCCTGGGCTGCTCTAGGCTTGGTAGAACTCACCCATATCTTGGTGATCCATTGATTATTTACTAGGAAGTGTTGATGATCTCAACCAGGCTCTTCTATGTGATGTGATCCTGAAGCAATCAAGTCTAGCCTTGAACTTATACTAAAACTACAAAAGGCAAGAGAGCTCTTTCTACTCCTTGCTGTATTGAATTTGTTTTTGTCCTTAGCTGAGGCCAGTCAATGTGGAAAGGCCCCTTTGAAGGGTATTCATAGCCAAGGCTAGTCTTTTGTCCCTGGTGAACTTTTAGGGAGCCTTAGAAAACAGCTGACTCCCCTCAGTGGGTTTGCAAATGGTAATTGCTAAGAACAAGCACCGAGGACACTAGAGAGTCTAGAACTTTCCAAGGGGGTAGATGGGAGAAATCAGGGAATCATGAGGAAGTGAAATTTTTAACCTGTATTTGTTGAAGGGATTTAGAGCCCATTCAAGGCATTTCATACACAAATCTCCTTTTCCAGCTGCTCCAGAAAAAAATTTTAAGGGCCAGAGTAATTTTCTCTTCTCATTGTCAGAATGAATGCTTTCATGAAAACTAAAACCAAAATGGGAATAAGACCTGGGGAGATGGTTCCATTGATAAAGATGGTTCCGTTGTCTTGCAAGCATGGAAACTTCAGATGCATGCAGTGAAAAGGCTGGGCTTACTTGCAGTCTCAGTGTAGGAGAGGAGAGACAGAAGGACCCATAGTGCTCAATGACCAATAGTAGTGGCCTCCAGGTTCAGTGAGGTACACTACCTCATAAACCAAGGTGCAAAGCAAGCAAGGAAGACGATGGATGTCAACCTCTAGCTTCCATGTGCCTGTGCAGTCATGCACATGTGCACCCTAGTACACACACACACACACACACACACACACACACACACAGAGAGAGAGAGAGAGAGAGAGAGAGAGAGAGAGAGAGAGAGAGAGAGAGAGAGAGACAGAGAGAGACAGAGACAGAGACAGAGAGAGACAGACATACACATACACACAGAGACAGAGACAAAGAGACAGAGAGAGACAGACATACAGAGAGACAGAAAGAGACAGAGAAGGAATACACATAAACATGTAAGGTTCAGGAGCAGACACTGATGTCCAGGAGAGGAGGAGACACAGTATGGGAGTCCAGAAGCAGGGAGCTTGATCCAAGCAAGCGGACAATCTAGAGAAATCTATTTTAAATTGATTGCTTTATTTGCTGGACTTTGTATTGACATGTTTTCCTTGGTGCTTGTGTGTTCTGGGACTTGGGCCTATTCATTTATTATTAAGAGAACGGTAATTATTTTGAGGCACCCTGGAGAATAGACTTTGCTTCCCCCTGCCTGCTCTGTAGTCTTCATATCTCCAAGGATACCTATGACAGGAAGTGACAGAGCCCCTAAGTATCAGTTATGCCATTGTTGTGTGGATGGTAGGACGTCCCCTAAAGAACACACCCTAGGAGGGAAGCTCGAAACCTCTGATGCTCCATCTTTACTGAGGCTCTGCTTTAGAAGGTGTGGGAGGAGGCCCAGGACTCCACTTCCTAAGCTGGTCTATGGAGAACATTTTGAGTTGTGTGCATGTGGTAGGTCAGTGACACCTTCTCCCCATTGGTGAATTCAGTAGCTGGGCTGAGCTGAGGTTGTTGTATATCCCATTGGCCTATCTTCTGGTACTGACACTTGGCAAAGAGATTGCTTGTTTCTTGCTTACGGCTGTTTCTCCAGTGCCAAGAATATGGAAAAGCCTTAGATAACATTTCACAGGTGAATGCTTCCCGTCCCTCTTGCTCTTACATGGGTGGGAGCGTGTGCTGGTCTGTATAATGTTTTCCCATCTTGATGTGTTGCATGGCCACTGGGCCTGCAACTGCCCCACAGGTTTCAGGATGGATCCTTTACCTCATTTAAGGAAGCTCAGGCATCCTGAGCTGGACCATGTGTCTTGTGGCCTTTGCCTAGATGAGGCTAGACCTCATCTGGAGGTTGTGCTTGTATCTCATCAGAGGCCCTTCTTCACACTGCCGACAGCATCAGTTCATCTGGACTGTCTGCTCCATTAGATCTGGAATCAACTATGAGACACACCTCCGGGTATATCTTCAAGGACAGACACAGGAAGGAGAGGGGCTAGAACCTTCCCATATACAGTGTGTGAAGAAAAGACAAGGCTGCTTTGCCTTGTCAACTTTGCTTCTTGCTGCTGAGGTTTTCTATCTCTGTTGCTGCTGCTCTTAGCTCCCCCCCGTCCCCCCCCCCCATCAAAACCCAGTTTCTTTGGGTTCCAGTACAGACTGAAGGCTGGCAGTGTTGTGTTTTATAAAAAAAGAAAAAGAAGCCAGGGATATGTTTGGTGGAGGTGCGATATGCTGTGGGGGAAGGGGGTACCTCTGCAGGCCCATGCTGAAACATCCCTCCCTCCTGAGGTACGAGACACAAGAGGATGATATAGTATAGAATAGGGGGTAGTAGAGACAGAAAGGCAGAGAGAGAGAGAGAGAGAGAGAGAGAGAGAGAGAGAGAGAGAGAGAGAGAGAGAGAGAGAGATATAGAGGAGTAGAGGCTGGCCATGAGAGGGGGGGAGGGGAATGGGGAGAGAAGGGACAGAGAGGGAAGAGGGTAAGAGAGAAAGAGCAAGAAGGCAACCACCCCCTTTTATAGTGAGTCAGGCATACCTGGTTGTTGCCAGGCAACTGTGGGGTGGAGCCTAGAAGAAATGCCACCCAACAAGCAGCTCTCCAGAAATCCTCCAGGCCTTCAGCCTCAGTCTGTCAGTTGCCTTTCTGATGCTATGACAAAATACTGTGACCAAGGCAATTTATAGAAGGAAGAGATTATGTGGGTCTATGGTTCCAGACAGGTAAGAGTCCATCATAATGGGGAAGCATGGCTGCATAGCATACAGGAGGTCTGGGAGCCAACTCTAACATGACTATACTATTTCCCATCTTGTGTCTGTAGGCCAGCCAGGCTGGATGCTGATGCTGGAACATCATATACCCACCCCCTTAACATGAAGATTGGCTCATTTTCCACTCATTTCCTTTGCATCTCCTGCCTCCTAGGTTAAAATCTCACCAAAGCTTCAAGACCAGAGCTGACACCAGGAGTGACAGACCAACCTTGCACCCATCTCTAAGGTAGGGTTCTCATCTACCACCTTGGCATTCTCTTCTTAATGCATTTTGGAAGAGGAAAAGAAAAATCCATTAGTGATTACTCAAACAATATGAGCTCAGTGTCTTTGACCACACAATGGGAATGATTGCACCCTACCTTGTGGGGTTTCTAATTTTTAAAGATTTAGCCTATTTTTAATTATATGCATGTGTGAATGTCTGTGTGAGGGTGTGTATACATGACTGTGGATGGCCACAGAGGCTAGAAGAGAGAGAGTTACAGGCAGTTGTGCATATCCCAGTGTGGTTTCTGAAAACCAACCTCAAGTCCTCTGAAAGAGTAGACCTCATTCAACTGCTAAACCTTCTTTCTAGCCCCTTAAATTTTAACTACAATAGAAAAGAAACAAGTGCCCTGGCTCAGGATCTGATCCACAGAAGTGTTTTTTTTTTTTTCTTCTAATAGATGAGCACTAAAACTCAAGTAAGAACCCCATCTCTGCATGTATGTACATGCATTTATGTGTGTGTATGGTGTTTTGTGTAGGTGATAAAATACAAGCAACAATGAGAACCAAAACAAAGAGGCTGTTGTCCCATAAATAGACTTATGACAAGCATATGTGGACCATGGTCATAGCTCAAAGGGAAATGTCTGGGCACCTTTATCCTAGGATTTTCCTGGGTTTCTTCCTCTTTTTAATATTTATTTGTTGTTGTTGGTAGTGGTGGTATATGTCGTGTGTGTGTGTGTGTGTGTGTGTGTGTGTGTGTGTGTGTGTGTATGTGAGTATAGTCTGTATGTGTATGGTATATATGTGTTTATATGTATATGGTATATATGTGGTGTGTGCACATGAGTGTGTGTGCACCATTTGTTCAGATGCCCACGGAGACCAGAAGAGAGTGTCAGATCCTCCAGAGCTAGAATTACAGGTGGTTGTGAGCTGCCTACTGTAGATGCTGAGAGACAAATAAATGCTAGTCTTCTGGAAGAACAGCAAATGCTCCTACCTGCTGAGCCATTTCTCCAGCCCTCTTCATCCTCTTTCTTAGTCTTGTAGGAATGACCTACTATCATGCCCACCACCCACTCCTTGTCTGGAACAGGTTTTGTCCTGATGTAGTACTTTTCTGGATCATCTTGAATATTATTTCTGGTTTCCAAAGATTTTTTTTTCATTGTAGAATATAGTAACCTCATTTGTTTAATTAGTCAATAGGTGTTAAGTGAGCAATTCCAATACACTACAGTATTCCAGGAAGTGACACATTCAAGGATGCAGGCCTAACAAGCTAGAGAAGGATGCTTTTCTCTGGATTCTAAATGTGTTTTGCAAGAGTAGTGTCAACTAGACACGATGGTGTATGCCTTTAATCCATAGCTTGAGAGGTAGAGTCAGGAGGTTCACTGTAAGTTCGATACAAGCTTTGTCTACATAGTGAGTTCCAGGACAACCAGGGCTGCATAACAAGGTTCCGTCTCCAAAATATAAATAAATAAATAAATAAATAAATAAATCACAAAATGTCATATTTGATCTTTCTCTTAAGCCAGGATTATAGATAGAAACTAGAACAAGTCCTAGACCTATAGAGACCCAGATCACAGGCATGGATGTTTGCTGGTTGTTTGATTGACATACCCAATAGGTAATCATATGGAAAGTCACCTGGAGTCATTTCCCAGTTCCTCCTGGGAGCAGTCCCTTACTGGGTGCAATGACCAAGAACATGTTAATCACAGTCCAGACTAGGGCAACCCTGGCTTTGAGTGTATACCAAGTGCTTGCTGTCACCATTCTGAACAATAATGCTGCCTCCACCAGGCAAAAGGTCCACTTGAGCACTCTTTCTTGGCTTCCAATACCAGATGAGTTCAGAGCCTCTTATGGTCTCCTCTCAGGTGCTAGAAAGCCCCAGATTGACCCCCAACTTTTGGGAGTACAAGGACATTTTAGATATCCTCTAGAACAACCGGGTTTACAACCATGTGTTAAGTATTCAATGGTTATAATGCCTAAATCTTGAAATCCATGTTTCAACCAAGCTGATCAATGGACCTTTAGCCTCATTGCAATTTAATATCCCCCGAAGTAATGCCACCCATTCTGTGCTGGACCATATTTAATTACTTGACGGCAGCACTTTCCTCATTAGAAGATAGTTAATTCTTTTGCTGCAGGAGGCTGAGCAGAACCCCAGGCTGCTGCCTACTGGAAACCAGTTGTATTGCCCCCAACGGTGACAAGCAAAACTGTCCCCAGCCTACAGGTCCTCACTTCGTCCTGTCCCCCTTCCTTCCTTTTGTCCCTCTCTTCTCTGCCCTATTCTCCTCCTTGCCCTTCCCTCTCCCTTTTTCCTTCCTTCTCTCCACCTTCTTCCTCTTCCTTCCATTCTTTACCTTTCTCTCTTCCTTCATCCCTCTCTTCTTCCTTTTCCTTCTATCTTCCTTCCCACCCTCTCTCCCCCTTCTCTTCCTTCCCTGTATTTTCCCCCACTCTTCCTCTCTCCTTCCTTCAGTCTCTGCCTCTTTCTTCACCTTCTTTCCCTTTCTCCTCCTCGTTCACCTCTTTTCTTTCCTTTTGTTTCATTGAGACAAGGTCTGGCTATGTAGCCCAGGTTACCACTATCAAGCCCTTGATCTTCCCGCCCTTGCCTCCTGTGTGCTGGGATTGCAGGTGTGTGTCACTGAACCCAATATAAGATGTCTTTAAATATTCCCTAGGAAGGAAATCTGCCTCACACTTGAGAAAAGGTGCCTTATATGGACATGCCTTACATATATGTAGCTGCGCTTAATGGGGAAAAGCTTGTACGAGTCAATGCCTCATCTGGGGTTCGGAGCTGGCTCTGCTGCATGCCGGCTGGTGCTGAGCAGCCAGTTCTTCATCTGAACAAAGTGAGCCCTGAAGACTCTGTGTTAAGCCAAGCTGAGACTGAAGGAGGAGCCATGCACAGAGGACCTGGGATAGCACCGTTCATGTCTTAGTCTTTCTCTAGAAGAACACTGTGTGTTTGGAAAACATGTGTGCGCTACTGGTACAGAGAATGCTTTGCTGGCCAAGAACTAACCCCCGATGTGGCTCAGGAAGTCCTTGGCAGAATATGAGTTACATCACACAGTCCCTAAAAGTACAGGTTTGAGGAAATACTGAGTTGAACCTAAAGCCTAGGTCTACCTCCACATTCTGATGATGTTTGGTAGACTGAGCAATTTCCATACCTCAGTTTCCTTATTGAGCACATTGAAGAATCTCATAGGGCCTGCTAACCCTTTGGGTTAGGATGTTGGGAGGGTCAAATGGGCTTTGAACATAGTGCTCCATGCCTTTGGCCCAGAGTCAACTTTGCCTAATAGTTATTGGTTATTGTTGCCTTTATTATGTATTATTTTGCCCATGGGGACAGCTTCAAAGCAGACAGTGACCTCTTTCTGAGAGTTTCCTATCCTGCCAGAGAAGCTCCTGCCAACAACTTCCCTCCCTAATGAGCTCAGCTCCGGGAGGCAGGGGCTTTGTTTGCCTTGTGTCTCCCTGTCAACATGGTTTCTTTTTCAAGTTGACACTTTACCAACTGTGTATTTACCCGCCTTCCTGAGACCTATGAGTATCAACTGCCACAATGGAGCAAATGACATTCATTGTTAAAAAAGGGCTAAATGCCTATTTCCCCTGCACAATGGAAGGAGCTCTTGGAGACCATTGAGGAAATAACTATAAATAACACACCATAAAATGCTCTCCATACGCCTTGTCGCACCGAACAGCCGCACTGTGAAGCAGCTGCGAGGCTGGGTAAATTATACGTGCTCTTAACCACTGTCCAAAATACATATTTACACGTACTTAAAGTCCCACACTAAACAGTCTCTATGGTAACTGGAAAATAACACAAAAGCCTTATTAAGCGTTCTTTGTATTATGTTTAGGACTTTAATCATTAGGAGAGCGCTCACAGGCCACGTAGACACCAGGGAAATCGCAGAAAGGAAACTTTGCAAGAACAAAAGAATGAGGCTGGCTTTGAACCTGGTAGGAGAGAATTTTAGTAATGATCACTGAGGGCCTTTTTTTTTTTTTTTTTTTTTTTTTTTCTTTTTATGGAAGGAGTGCTGGGTTCGGGGCACATCAGACACAGTTTGGGAATTACAAGCTTTTTTTTTCAGAGAAGAAAGATTTGTCAATTAACATAGTCCAGTCAAAGATTACTTTCAGATCTTTCCCTTTAGTCACCACAAGAAATGGCTTTCTCTGCCATTCAGAAATTAGGCAACGTGGAAGGCTTCCATTGAACTGAAGTTTGTAAGTCTTCAAAGCAACTGTCTAGTGGTTTTCTTGGGGTGGGGTTGTACTCTACCAACTCTGCCCTTGTTTATAGCCAGAGGGTCTGTGGCACATTGGGACAGTAAAATCTAGAAGTCTTGGTCACTTAGCATAGTGATGGCTTCTTCTTTCTCTTCCTCACTCTGAAACACCCACAGCGTGTTGGTGGGGTTTGTGTTTCACATGGTTACTCAGCTACCTACGGTATTCTCCCATGTTTGGTAGATCTCACACCACTCCTAAGCTTGCTCTTTGGGGTTCTATGGCAGGGGATGAGAGAATAGTTGGGAGATTGGGGAGGCTTGATTGGCCAGTTAAGGTCTTCCACATATCCACTTGTAATCCCACTAGAAAAAAACCCAAGACATTGTTTAAACCAATCTAAAGCATGAATTTGGAAAGGTCAGGATACATATGGATCCTTTGATGAACACTAAACATCTCTGAAACAAAGTGCTATTAAATCCTGGATCCTGCTATTTAGCTTCAGATGATACTATATTTGATGAGCACCAGAATATGGAATTTTCCTAATAGGTAAATAGACTCAGAGATCTCAAATGACATGTTCAAAATCACTTGGCCCAACATAGAATGGGTAACATTGAACATTAGCTCAGTCTAAGCGGAACATAAGATTCTCTATGACTCAGTGGCCCTGTCTGAGGCACTCTTCCAGACATCCACAGAAGAGATTCACCAATATATGTTCACAGCCTATAATGTATATATGTACATATATAAAGAAATATATGTTTGGGTGTAGTTTAATATTTAGAGAAGGGATCAAAGTAGTATAATGCTGTTAAGCAAGGAGAACAGATAGAATGCAGGTAAAGGGCACTTGGGTCATGAAAGAGGACATCATGTTGCCCTAGCCCTCAGCCTCTTGGGAGAGTCCTTGGGGGGAGGGAGTAAGAAGGTACAGAATCTAAGGCACAGACTCCAGGAGTCAAGTGAGAGGCAGAAGAGAACTCCTTTATTGCAGGATCAGGTGTGCCTTTGTACCCTCCACCCTCATTGGTCCATGAGTGCTTGCTCCATGTAGTTGGCACCATCTGATTGGTTGTTATGGTCACACTCCCTGTCATCATTTGTTTCCAGGCAGCAGGTAGGTTTCAGGGTTAATCAATGCAGAAGCAATGGCTGTGCATGTGTGGGCCACTGCGGGCTGCCAGTCAGAACGTGCTGACTTAGTCTTCCTACAGACATAGTGTTCCTTGTTTTTCTAGTTTTAACTTTGTTACAGGGGTTTGTTTGTTTTCTTTCTTTCTTTCTTTCTTTCTGTCTTTCTTTCTTTCTTTCTTTCTTTCTTCCTTTCCTTCCTTCCTTCCTTCCTTCCTTCCTTTCTTTCTTTCTTTCTTTCTTTCTTTCTTTCTTTCTTTCTTTTTGTGGCAGATAAGTGCATAAAAAAATCAATTGATAGTGTAAGTGTAAAACCCTAAGTGAAGCCCCCAGGGTTCCAAACTGGGTATTCTAACTGTATAAAGTGTCACTGAGGGAGGGAGAGTGTAGAAGTGTGACTAACCGGATCTAGCATGTGATGTTTTTATTTATGAGTACACGCACACACACACACACACACACACACACACACACACACACACAGAGAGAGAGAGAGAGAGAGAGAGAGAGAGAGAGAGAGAGAGAGAGAGTAAGAGAGTAAGTATTCACAGAGGCTCTCTATGGAAGAGCTCAGAACAGGATAACCCTGTGTCTATCAACAATGGAACAAATGAGTTGATTACAGGCTGTCATCCAAATGACATACTTCACAGAGCCCTGACAATGATGCCCAAGTACAGAACACACAAGCACAAACACATCTGCAAATACTGTGCTGAGGAGAGGAAGCCAGACGCCATGGTTGAGTTTGTCTCAGAGGACTCCATACTGGGTGACTCTGAGCTAACCATGTGTCTCTAGGCTTGCAAAGGTCCTCAAACACTTGCCCTGACATTTAATGCCAAGCAAACACATGTATGGGCAGAGCATGTGCTGGCTGTCACATCACCTGTATCCTTGAGGCTAGTGACATGGTGTGCTCACTGTCTGCAGACTTTTTCTATCATCATGTTTAGAGTCTTGAGTATTACTTTATATATGTTACATTTCAGTTAAAAACAAAAACAAAAACAAAAACAAAAACAAAACCTCTTTGGGGCCCAACAGTTAAGAGAACTTGTTGATTTTCCAGACATGCAATTTGATTCCCAGTACCCACATGATGACCCCCCCCAACCACCTATAGCAGGTAATAAAATAATATAAAATAAATATTTTTTTAAAAAAATCTACTTGAATAAAGCACTTGCAGAGGTAAAAGTTACAAAATCAGCTGATCCCAGGATGCCACCTCTCCTGTACATCACATGCGCTTCCCGCCTCTCCCTCTCTCCCTCTCTCTGTCTCTAGGCTGGTAGAATTACAAACTTCAGAGTCAAAGGAGGACAACACCTACCTTACCTCCCTCTTGTAGACACACAGCTTGCCATGGGTTTATGTGGCTATCCTTAAAGATGATAGAATTGTCGTTGTTGTTTTAAATATCCCTTTTATGGCACCAACTAAGGAAAAAAAATCATAATAAAATTTTACAAGTTAGCTGCCAGCAAGAATAAAGAGGAGAACACTGTGAGGAATGAATTAGAGGCACTAACGAAATCTTCCCTCAGAACAATAACTCTAAAGTGCAGCCAGGGTATGAGGAGGTCGCCATAGATAACTCTCCTGGGGCGTTAGGGAGGAGGAAGGAGATGGTCCCTTTCTGTCATCTTCATTTTGAGGTTTAATATGTCTGAGGATGTGCAGAGAAGGCATAATGCTTGGCTTACATTGTGAGATGGGGTTGGGATAAGCAGGGCCACTTAAGCCCGGAGGATCCCCAAATTAACCCTCTGTGAACCCAAGGAAGCCATTTCTGCTAACCTACCTGGGAAAAACTTCTGGAATCCCATCAGGAGTAAGCCAGAATGTCACTTGCCATTAGGTTCAATTGGCAATTCTTTTTTTTAATTACAAGATTACTTTTTTTTTTTTTTTGTTTTTTTGAGACAGGGTTTCTCTACAAGATTACTTTTAAACTGTGTACAGGAGTCCATAACTGCTGTCCGTTGGCTGTCATCAAGATGATTGTCTTAGCCGCAGTCCTGTTTGTCCTTCTCAAGTGTTTGTTCGTTAAATTTCTGTCTGTCCATTTAAGTATCAGTGAGGAATAAATTCCACAGCAGACAGAACCCAGCTGCTTGTGGATCCCCCCCACCCCAATGTCAGCAGATGGTAATGGAGGGCAGGCTAGGCTCTTCTGGAGTGACACTGGGACAATGTGGCAAACATTCTCTGGGTAAGATCTGGGTGGTGTGTGTGTGTGTGTGTGTGTGTGTGTGTGTGTGTGTGATATGTGTACATGTGGGCAAGTGGCTTGGAAACTTCTGAAGTCCGAGGACCAGAAATGACAGGTTTATAACGGATGAGGATCTAGCGAAATATTGTCCTTGCTCTAGCATGCCTCTTGGAACCACAGTCAGGTGACCAGAGAGGGTTTGCTGTTGTTACTGACTTTATATGACTTTCCCTGTGGGAAATAAACTATCTGAATGCATCTTTCCTGTGGGATGCTCTGCCCATAAGCATGCTATCTTGTCAAGCACTGTTGAGAACTTATGTAACGAACTGTGTTAGTTTCCTGCCTGCAGATAGGAAGGATGGTGAATCTACACAGAGAACTTGATAGTAACAGATTGAGGAAGTAATTCAAAAGCAGACCTGGGAAGGATCCCCTTCTCTGCAGCAACTTTGATGGACACACACTTTGTCTTTGGCATGTTTAAAGAATTTATTCTCAGTCAGTGGGTAGATGTTATCATTAAATGATATTTATTACCTTGTCTGAGGGACTGAGATACCTCATAAGAGCCATATCTACATATCTAAAGGTTCCAGGATAGGGGCTGGAGAGATGGCCTAGGTAATAAAGTGAATTTCCCTTTAAACTGGAGGACCTGGTCCCTATCCTTAGGATCTCAAAATATGTCAGTCTCAGGCCTTTGATTGCAGTATGGTGAGGCAGAGACTGGAGGATCCCTGAGGCTCACTGGGCTGGTAGTCTAGACCAATGGTCAGGCTCCAGAGAGACCTTGTCTCAAAAACTAAGAGGAAGAGTGATTAAGGTAGATGCCTGATGTATACACAGCGCACGCGTGCGCACGCGCACATACACACCGTTTCCTTCATTTGTAAGGTTGAATAAGATGCCACGGATTTACATTTTCTTTATCTGTTTTCTCATATATGACATACAAGTTAAATCCCTATTTTGGAAGTTGTATGCAGTGCCACAGGGAACACAGGAGAGCAGCTCTCTCTTTCGGATGTTGCCTTGACTTAGTTTGGTTACTTACCCATAGTGGGGTTGCTAGGTAATAACACTGTTAACATTATGATCCTCTGCATTGTTTCCAAGGCTATATTAACCTAATTGTTTCAAGGGTCCATTGATTCCGTATCAAATTCAATTTTTGTAATTGCTTTTCTCTTGATAAAATTACATACATTATTTATTTTGTAGGTATATGTATAGGCGCACATGTATGTGTATGTATATGTGTCACGGAATGGTAGAAAGAGTGCACATGCCATGGCGTACATGGTATAGAAGTCAGATAATAATATAAAAGAATCAGTCTTCTCTTTCTACCATGTAGGTTCTAGAGGCCTGAATTCAGGTCATCAGAGTTGACAGCGTCTTTACCCATCTCTCTAAAACATACACATACACATGCATGTGTGCATGCATCCGCACACACACACTTGATTTGGCTATTTTTATTTCTGTTTCTTTATATCCTTTGGCTGCTTACAAACTGTTGTAACTTGTTTCTTATCAATGAGTTACTTTCGCTCCTTAAACATGATGGATATTAACCCCATAGAGGGTTTGCTAGTGACCTCTCTCGTAGGTTGTCTCTTCACACTGTTCGTTGCTCCTCTCTTTTCACCACAGTGGTCCATGTGCAGGGCCCCTTCCATGCATCCTCATCTGCCTGCTCACATCCTTGTTGCCTGTGGTGCTGGGCCCTGATCAAACGAGACTTGTCAAGACCAGTGTTAGGAAGCTTTTATTCTTGTAATTCGATCACTTCACTAGTTAATGTACTCTGAGGATTTATTTTTTTTAACATATGATATAAAATAAGGGTCCAATGTAATTCTCCCACTAGGTGTCCAGTTTCCTTACCACCATCTACTAAAGAGACAATCCTTTTTCTTCTTGTGTATCCTCGGGGTCTTTTCCAACACTCAACTAATTATGTGGTTTGTCTCCCACCTCTCTATTCTGCATGGTTGGTTTTAATAACAGTGTCATACTGTTTCAATAATTGGGATTTGTTTCATGTTTTGAAATAAGGTAGCATCACATATACAACTTTGTCCATTTTGCTAAAGACTTCATTGGCTATCGGGCATCCTTTGTGTTTTCCTATGAATCATGGGATTGTGTTTCTTGTTCTGTGAAAAAAGTCATTATAACTTTGATAGGGGTTACTTCAAATCTCTAGATTGGCTTGGGATATTTTAATAATGTTAATTTTTCTAGTTCGTGAATAGGGTTACCATTCCATCTATTTGTGTCTACCTCAATTTCCTTTGTGGGTGTTTGGTATTTAATATACAGACTTTACCGTCATAGTATTGTCAGGTTTCATGTTGCTTCATGACTCAGGTTTAGTAGGTTGTGTACTTTAGGAATTAAATTATTTATTGATAGTATTATAGAAATATAATTGATTTTCTGTCCAACAACCTAGATAAACACACTTTTAGAGTTCTAATATTTTTTAGGAGATTTCTTTAAAAAAAAAAAAAAACAGATTCTTTTCTTCATTGAGATGTTAGTGATTGAACCTAGGGTTTTGATTATACCAGACATGTGTGCTGGACACAAAAGAGTCACTTTGGAAGAGTTTTTCAGTTGAGGAACTGTTTCCATTGGATTGGCCTGTGATCATGTTTTTATGCCATTTTCTTAATTACTAGTTGACGTATGATGGCTTAGCCTGCTGTGGACTACACCGTCCCTGGGCATGTGGTCTTTGGCTGGATAAGAACAGTAACTGGGCAAGCCAGAGGAAGACAGCCTTCTTCCACAGTCTCTGTTTCAGTTCCTGTCTCCAGGTTCCTGATTTGGCTTCCCTTGATGGTGACAGGCTGTAAAGTGTGTGGTTCAATAAATCATTTCTCCCTTCAAGAATTCTTTAAGTCAAGATTTTATCACAGAACCAGAAAGAAGAGTAGAGCAAGCTTTGTAACACTGAGCTCCATCTACAGTCCTCAGACTTTCTTCATAAAAGATAACATCCTAGATGATGAAGAACATTTTAAATTATTTATTTCCAATCAAGATCATGCATTGCCTTGCTGTAGAAGCTGAAGCATCAAGTACAATGCTGACCCTGAGAGGTAAGTGCCTTTCTTCAGTCTTTCTGACCATGGGAGAGAAAATTGAATGTTTAAGATTAGTCTTAGCCATGGACTGTACATGGATGCCCTTTGTCAGGTTGAGGGAGCTGCAGCCACAGTCAAGCCCAGTTTGCTTGTCTCCCATCTCTTCTTTCACTCTCGGGTACCTGGCATCTTAAAAACCCTCTGCAGTGCATCCTTATCTATTCTGTGTTTTAGTAAGATAAACCAAGCTCTGCAAATCCACTTTGCCTAAAAGCAGAAATCCCTATGTCCGCTGTAAATTTTCCTCATTAAAACAGAAAGGTTTAAAGTCCTACGATGTCCACATGATAGACTAGCTCATTTTACTATATACAAGAAAATTTTGTTCCTCCTACAAAAATAAGAATACACAGGCACACAGTGCGTGGATCTAACTGATAATATAATCTTGGGTTCAGTAACTGAGCCATTCCAAAGCTGTTTATCATACACAGTTCAAGTCTAGGCTCTGGAGAGAAAGTTTGTGCTGGAAAGTCTCAGTGTGGTGCAGGAGAAGGTGGGAACCACACAGGCAAACATGTGGGTGTCACATCAAATGCAGAAATTGCTTGAATCTCAGAGAGAGAGAGAGAGAGAGAGAGAGAGAGAGAGAGAGAGAGAGAGAGAGAGAGAGAGAGAGAGAGAGAGACAGAGAGACACAGAGAGAGACAGAGACAGAGAGACAGAGACAGAGACAGAGACAGAGACAGACAAAGATAGAGAGACAGAGAGAATATGAATATATGGATGGCCATGCAAATGACCATATTCTGACCTTCTCTCTGAACTGTTTCTCAGAGGCACTGATTTTTGCCTTGGGACTCAGATAATGAGAAGGAGCCAGTTGCTCCAAGTTTGGAGAAAAGATCGATCTATGCACTGAACTAGAAGGCTGACAAAAAAGGGAATTTAAACAAGACACAGGGTTTAGACAGATTTATATTCTTCTATGAGCAGAGACCAAAAGCTTAATGAGAATTGGATGCAAATTAATATTAGACCCCAGTTGTAGATTATTTATAATTTGGTATTTGGAGATGCTGAATTACGGTATGAGTCAGCATCTTCCCCCGAGCAGGCTGCTTGTTAAACAGTTACCAGCTCATGGCTACATAACCACTTACCTACACTGCACTATGTCTTGAGTACTCTCTATACAATTATAATTAAGGTATATCAATACATTTAATTAGACAATACCACATTAAGAAAGAGAAACCATCAATTATAACTTTGAGATTCCACAGTTATTTCAGTTATGACATATATATATATATATGTATCAAACTTTCACATTGAAGGAATACGGTGTTACCAACAGAAAACTCTATACAGTTTCCTTTATGCAAGAGTCATTCGCATCAAATGGCTCAGTGTTACTGCAGAACGCTAAGGTTTGGGTTTTATTTGTAAGCCACAGTAACTTGATTTTTGAAGGTTAGCAAAAGTATTTGAACTTGAGAGACTCAGTTTATAGCATGAATCAAGACCTTGCGACCTGGTGTGGGCAAACCAGGGAAGCAGTGCCCCTCTCAACTCTTCTCACAGAGTGTGCTCTCTACTTTTGTTGATCTAAACTGTTTAGTTATCTGTAGTTTCCAACTAGACAACAGTACGCTTGAGGGCAGAGTCCCCACAAGTCTCATTACCCTTACGTTCCCAGTGCAGATAGAATTATCTAGGTTATGGAAAAAATCAAGAAATATCAAGTGCAAGTAAATCACATACGAATGTATGTATACATCTGTCCATCGTTATCATCTATCTGACATTCCATCATTGTTGTCCAACATTCTCAATTGATTATCTTATTTATCCACTTATCATCAATCAATCTCAACCAATCGATCTACCAATCTAACTCACTGTATTAGTTACATTCCCTGTTGTGACAAAATACTCCCATCAAAACTCCTAATGGAAGGAGTTGGCTCAGGGTTCCAAGTCTAGCAGGATAGAGAGTTTATGGCAGCAGTGACTTGAGGCACCTGGTCGCATTGCTTCAGGGTTGGGAAGCAGAGAGGTATGAATCCTCATTCTCTTTATTCATTCCAGGACCCTCCCATCTAAATTCAGGGTGGATCTTCCCATCTCAATTAGCCTAATCTAGAAAGTCCTCAAGGTTCTCTCAGAGGTTTGTCTCCTAGGTAATTCCATGTCCTGACACTCACAAAATACGTTAACCATCACCACTTCCTCCTACCTCCTCCCCTGCATGATTCCCCAGCACAGCTCACACCATTCCTCATAGGTGGCAGTGTGCAAATGCTACTTTTATAAAACTTCCATTCAGATTTACAGACTGGCTAAGCTGTTCCACAGCCTCTTTCCTTCTCCAGCCTCACCAAAGAGGTCACATGACCTCGCCGGTAAGTTGGATATTTCTACTAGATGAGTTGCGTAGAGACATAGTCAATGATATTGAACATCCTTGGCTGGCTCCGAGAGCATTCAGGCACTTTGACCTGGGTGGATTTGACCTTTCCTGATTCTCTCTTAAGGACTGAATACAAATGAAAGTCTTCAGTGAGCCTCTGTATCCCCAGGTGCTTAACAAGCTACAATCAAGGCAGAGAGAAGCTCTTCCAGTTGTCTTCGGCTCACACAAAAGAAACTGGCCGCTATTCCCCATGCTGCCCAGGCTCATCACTCTGGATAGATCCATTTTGGGCATGGTAGCTTCCTTCCTTTCCTTTTTTTTCCAGCAACCAAAAATATCCCCTGGTAGCTCAACAGAGAAGAATAAATTGCCCGTGTGTATTTACACAGAGTAAAAGATGCTTCTCTTTGTATTTGAGATTCTGCCTCATGAAATGACCTCCATTTTCATAATCCTTCATGGACTATCCTGATTTGAAAAGCTTTCTCTCCCTGCTGTTTCTGCTAAAAGGTTTTCTGGTGCAATTCTTGGAAAGTCAAATTCTGCATTTAAATGTTGTATTTTCCCAGATATTACATAGAGGAGGCAATACTTTTGCTGCTGTGTTTTTTTTTTCTTTCTTCCCGGGATAGTGGCAAGCAATTCCACCCTTCTGCATATATTGTCAACCAAACCACGAAAGCAGCCATCAGCTTTAATAGCAAAACAATTGTGATTACATCTTGCTCGTAATTGCATTTATTTGCTCGCATATGTCCAGAGAGGCAAGCATTAGCCAGACTGTGTGGGTATGTGTTTGCACAGGGAAAGGATTGACGATGGGGAAAATAGCTTTTAGCCACTTAGGTCTCTTCTGTCATGGACACTTGCAAGGACTGCCAGAAATTGCCTAGTTTTTTATTATTTTTTCTTTCCTGCTTCTGAAACTGATTTGGAAAACAGGGACGTTGATTATGGGCAATGGATTTGCATCAGAATATTTGGGTCTGCCCATAGCAAGACACATATCTATGGTCTTGGGAGGAAGAACTGGAGCGACAAGGTGCCATGGTTCAAAGCAGAGTGAGGAATGGCCACTACACTATCAGAGAAGAGAGAGGTAGCACCTCCAGACATGTGAAGGGATACCTGACATGGAATTTGTAGTCTCTGAGGAAATGAGGCAGGCTGTCAACTGCCTTAGGCTTTAAGGGAGGCAGAAACATTGGGATCCTGCCTGGACTATTTATACTTCAAAAGCCTTAGGAGATGGAGATGTTACTTTCCTGATACAGTCTTTGTTTGCTTAGTGCTAGCACAGACATTCCATGCCATGCCGAGCTTATTTGGCTGCTCCCTCATTTATTGCGTGTACAACTGGGATAGGTTCTCTATTAGCAGAGACTTGGTCTGTCAGGCTTTCACTACGTTTGGAGCCTGGTCCAACTCCTGGAGCATCCTATGTACTTAGTGTTTCCTTTGTAATAAATACATGTAAATCATGCCACAGACGACTCAACAAATAGGATTATGTTCTTTTCTTGCTACTCTTCCAAAAAAATTACCATGACCCTCCTGGGTTTAAACCAACATAAACTTTCTTATCTAATAGTTAGATAAGATGTCCCCCAAATCAAGGCATGCCATAGTTTAGCTTTTTGTAAAGACTCTCTAGAAAGTCATTACTCATGCCTCTTCCAGCTTCTAGAAGCCACCTGCATTCCCTGGCTCCTTCCCTTTCCATCATCTTCAAGGGTGACACCAGATCATCTTGAACCTTCTGCCTTCAGTCACAAGGGGACATTTGCATATCACTTCCATCACACCATTAACTTCTGGAAAGTTAGATTTTCTGGTCTTCGAATTCTCAGTGCCAAGCAGAATTCAAGACGCACAGTACAAACAGTCTCTTCTGGCTGAATTCACATTGCAGGTAACTGAGCAAAATGGAACAAGCCAGGGCATTCAATAAAATGAGCTGGGTTTGAGCTTAGATCATGAGAAAGTTGAATTGTGGGAACTGGGCAAAGCCATCCACTCCCCATCCCTGGTCCCCATGTCTCTATGGCAACTGTGTGGGATTATTGTGAGGATTAAAGGTGTAAATGATGGGAATATGTTAGGCAAATGGATGGAAATGTTTGTCCTAGTGTCCCCAAATCCTTGCAGAGCAGACCTTAACCTTTTATGTTTGTCAGCATCTCAGATCATGTTTTCCAAAGAAGAGTTCTCAAACTCCATATCCCAAACTGACCATATAGATATATAAAAAATATACTATGAAATATACTACATAATGTGCATGCAAATATACATATGGAAGGTATACACATATGCATACACGCATAGATATACATTTGTATATGTGTCCACATACACATATGGAGTATGTTATCAAATATACATAATTTATATGCCTGTGTAAGTACGCATACACATATATAGGTATTCGTACATCTACATATATAGATATACATGTCACATATAGAGAGAGGCATATATACATATGTATGGAATCTATTATGGAATGTATAACTGTGAGGTAACCAGAATGAAGTTCTCATTTCAATGATTTATTATGGAATTTATTAGTTGTGTGACTTTGAGAAAAGTTCTTTTTTTTTTCCCTCTGCATAGCCCTGACTGTCCTGAAACTTGCTTTGTAGACCAGGCTGGTCTTGAGCCCAGAAATCCACCTGCCACTGCCTACCTAGTGATGAGATTAAAGGTGTGCATCACCACATCTGCCTAGGAAAGGTTCTTAATTGCTTCACATTCCAGCTTTGCCATCTGTGGCAATGGAGTAAAAGCAGGTCCAGTTTTGTAATGCTCATGTGAAGATTATGTAAATGTTGGCTAGCTCATCTTAAGACAGTGCTCAGCAGCCAACATCAATCTATCCATCAATTGTTGTGTTATTATTATCACTATGGTCGCCAAACCTCAAAATCCTTAGCTTCTTCTAAAATGCTATTAACTGCCTTTTTTCCTCTCAGTATGTAAAAATGAGTTTTTGGTTGTGTTCCACATACAGTTGTCTTGTAACAGTCACCTCTAGCCTCCATTTAGAAGAAGTTCGAGACTGTTGGGCTTAGGGGATATTATCCACTCATGGAGAGATGGTAACACTCACATACGGATCTCCATACAATCCTAGGTAAATGGAGTCCATACTACTTTTCCTCATGGTGGGAGACTATATGCTACGCCATTCATCCAAAGTGGACCAACAAGCCCAAAAAGGTAGGAACCATGTGCTGAAACCCTGGAGAGTGTCAGGTGCCCTTAAGTGCCATTTCTGTGAGGTGAATAAGATCACCTAAGTGTTTTTACCTTCACAGGAAGCAAGAAGTCAACTAAAAATGAATTGCCAAGGTAAGTGCAGAGATAATGGTCAGACTGGATGATCAGGGTGGACATTTGAGTGTTACCAGTCAAACTGCAATTTGAGAGGAGGGATATGGTATGTGTTAACTGGACACATAGTTTTTTTAATTAAAATATTTTCATACAATATGTTTTGAGTATGTTTTCTCTCCCTCAGCTTAGATTCTCCCTCTTAGATCTCCCCGTACCCCTATCCATTCAATTTATCTTCTCTCTCTCTTTCAAAAAACAAAACTCCCACAAAATCAAAACAAATAAACAAAAAAGCAATATGACAAAAATGGTAAGATGAAATAAAATACCACTTAAAAAACATGAAGTTCCTTTTGTATTCAATAGCTACTCCTGGACATGGGGCTTGCCTTGGAGTATGGTTGATATACCTGGTGACATGCCATGAGGGGTGAGACCCTGTGTTTACTTCTCCCTCTCTGTGCTGTGACTCCAGCTGGCATGATCCTGTGTGGATCTTGCCATAGTCTCTGTGAATTCGTAGAAGCAGCAGCCGTGAAAGCTACTTTTTGCTTGGAGCCAGGCATCAGCTCCGACTCTTACAATCTTTCTACCTCCTCTTCTGCATAGATCCTTGATCAATGAGGAATGGGGTTTGAAGAAGACATTTAGGACTGAGTGCTCCAAGGTCTCTGACTCTCTCTACATTATCTAGTTGTGGGTCTCTGTGTTAGTTCCCATCTTCTGCAAGTGGAAACTTCTCTATTGATGCCAGAGTGAGGCATCAATTTATGGATATAGCAACATATCAATAGGAGTCGTTACATTGATGCAGTTTCCTTTAGGATCATAGCATTCTTTAAAACAATCATAGTAGACTTTCCCGTAGGCCTGTAACCTATGAAGTCTCAGGTTCTTGGCCTTTTTAGCAGTTCCAGGTATGAATATGAATTCTGTCTCATGGAGTCAGTCTTAAATCCAATCTAAAAAATGATTGGTTACCCCTGAAAGATTTATGCCACTATTATCACTTAAGCAGGTCACTGTTGTAGGGCACAGGATTTGTAACTGATTGGCATTGGTGATTGCCTTTCTCCTTTGGAACTGCACAGAGTACCAGAACCATGAATACTAGTCAATAAGGGTGAAGCTTTTACCTAGGCACCAGGTCAGTTACTCCCTGTCCAACGACATACTTAAGTGCCGTCTTAGGCAAGAGGGCCTTACCATGGGTCTTGGAAAGCAATAATAGCCTTGAAAATGCCTGTGATATTTAGGGAGTCCCATGGGACCACTTGGACCAATTAATCAACAATATGTAACCTATTCTTGGAACTGGGGATTTTACTTGGTGGCATTAAATGTCTGTTTGGGGCATTGCCTCACCTAAATTTTTTTGGTGACTTCATTTAGATTCCTTTCATATATGTCTATGTTTTAGGCAGCTTCTGCAGTAGCAGGATCCCATATGTCTTTCCCGATGGCCCTTAGTGTTAGCTGCTCCTCCTACAGTCCCTACTTTATTCTTCTTTCCCATTTCCCCTCTTTATTTAATGTTATTATCCTAGTTTCCTCTGTATCACTCCACAACACTGTATTCTATTCCCTTTCCTTGGGAGAGTCTCTTCTTCCTGCTGCTCCCCTATTAGGTACCTTCCCTCTGAGTTTATTCAGAGGGTAGCATACAAATTAGACACTTAAAAGCTACCATCGAAATACAGATCTACTATCTGCTTTGGGGGCGGGGGTCTGAGTTACCTCACTCAGGATGATTTTCTTTCCAGCTCCGTCTACTTATCCATGAATTTTATTATTTCATTTTCATTAACAGCTGAATAATGTCCCATTGTATAAATGTACTACATTTTCTGCTCTCAATTCATCAGTTGATAGACATCTAGACTGTTTCCAGTTTCTGGCTATTATGAATAAAGCTGCAACGAACACGAACGAGCAAGTATCTGTGTTGTAGGATGTTGAGTTCTTTGGTTATATGCCCAAGAGCGGTGCAGCTGGGTCTCGAGGGAGGTAGATTGATTTCTAGATTCCGGAATCACCCCACACTTGTATGAAGACATTGAAGAAGGAAATCGAAAAAGATGCCAGAAAATTCAGATCTCCCATGCTCATGAGTCAGTAGGATCAAGTTTGAGAAAATGGCCATGTAGTCAGAGTTTTGGTTTCCTAAGAAAAACAGTTGGTTGTGAGTATGGTTTTGTTTAAATCTGAGGTGTAGGATAAGAGGCTGCTTCACAGCAGGTGATTGTGATTTGCCTCATGCACTAGCAGGGGCGTAATTTCTACCAGCCTCGAATAGTTTAAATCTGTAGATTCTGAAGAGGGTATGATTGAGAGAGTTCATAGTGGGCCTGGGGAGGCTGCTGCTCCCTGTGCTGCTTCTGGTGGCTGTTGCTGGAGTTTGTCAAGTTTTCATGAGCAAAGAGACAAGAAGTTGGAGATATCCTGATGATGAAGATTAGACTTGCCCCAAGTGGTCTACGTCCCCTTTTCCCCTCTAACCTTCTTTCTCTTCTACATTATGTTGGGGGTTGGAAGGAATTAGGATGGAATAAAGGTTGGAAGGAAGATAGATATAAGAACCCCAATAAAATAGACTAAACAAATATGGCAGAATGAGGGGGTTGGAAGGGATTGAGGTGGAGCAGGGTGGCAGATATGAAGTAGCAAAAAAAAAAAAAAAAAAAAAAAAAATACAGCTACAGAGACATTTTCCCAAAAGCAGTCTACAGATTCCATGCAATCCTCATCAAAAATTCAACACAATTTTCAGAAAAAAATCTTCATATGGAAACACAAAAAGAGAACAGCTATAAAACAATTCTGATTAATAAACCATCCCATGGAAGTACAACTATCCAGATTCCAGGTGTATTACAGAGCTATAGCAAGAATAACAGCATGATATTGGCATGATATTAGACATACTGATTATGGAATGGAATTGAATATCATACATCACCTTGTAGTTCTATAAGACAGATGTCTGAAATGGGCCCTAATGAACTCCAAAGCAGCATGTAACTGAGATTGTCTTCTATTCTGGAGGTTCTAGGGGAGAACTCATTCTACTGTCTTTCAAAGCTTCTAGAAGCCTCTCCCAGTCTGTAGCATGTGGCTCCTCCTTCCACCTCTAAA
Source organism: Arvicanthis niloticus (assembly GCF_011762505.2). NCBI lineage: Eukaryota > Metazoa > Chordata > Mammalia > Rodentia > Muridae > Arvicanthis > Arvicanthis niloticus. Next base: position 42,086,871 of record NC_047675.1, on the reverse strand, counting down.
ACCGGAAATGGTATCTCTGGGTTGATCATAGGTATCTCTAATTCTTCTGCCTCCTTGATGCAGTGGTGTGTGTGTGTGTGTGTGTGTGTGTGTGTGTGTGTGTGCATGTGGAATAGATGTGTATCAGTATGGACTATGTTTCTCAATTATTCTTCATCTTATGTTTTGAGGCAGGGTGTTTCAGTGAACCTGCAGCTAGACCATTCTGCTAAACTGGCTGGCCAGGATGTCTCAGAGAGCCTTCCTTTCTCTGCCTCACCAGCACTAAGGTTAAAGATGCTTGCTGTTGTGCTTCTTTATGTGGGCTCTAAGTGATCCGACTCAGATCTTCATGCCTTCATACACAGCAAATGCTTTGGCAACTAAGCCACCTCCCCAGCTCTCCCTGGTCCAGGTGCTTAACCCATGGGACTTGTTCACGCTGGCAAGTCTGTTGGCTACATGGTGTCACCTACTTCTGAATTCTGAGGATTGAGGTGTGCAGTTCTTTGTACCTTGTGGCTATGAGACTGTGGGGCAGAGCCCTGAAAGACACAAGGATTTGCGGAGAACCCAGGCACTCACTAGAGGTGTACCCCTGACTTTATTCACAGAGTACACAGGCAAGCCACATCCATACCTCTGTCCTTTAATTCCTTTCCTCCCCCAGAATGTAATAAATTAAACATAGTATAAGAAGGGTTACATTGAGACATATACTATTGGAAGGTTTAATTCATTTTTCTGGTGTGTAAGACACAAGGCTATTAAATTTTTAAAGCAGCAAGCTCCTAAACTCTCTTACTTTATGAGGGCTTTCTTCATAAAGATAAATGGTTTCCTTGCCAAATCAGATGCAGATTTGAAACAAATTAAGCTAATGCGTAATGGTACAAGGTAGAACGGGCGAGGGGCGGGGGACTGTTTTATCTTGCATTGTGATAACCCATACCCACCTAAATCAATAGCTGTGGGAAAAAAGCAATAATATCATGTAACTGCAGGAAATGAAATATAGTGGTTTGGGGGGGGGGCGGTGGGAACACAGGCTATAGAAAGAAAGCGGTTTGTATTAGAATAACGACATTTCATTAAACAGGGAAGGAGTGGTATTGAAGAGAAGTCCACGGCAGTAAATTCTATTTCTTATAATAACACTTGAGGGGAGTTAAATTTGGCTGGGTATTGTGATAAAGGGTAACGTTGCCATCTCTTCATGCATTGCGCTACGATTTTATGGTTAAGGAAACCTGAGATCTTAAAGAGGCCACATGTGTTTCCGGAGTACATTCTTACTCTCCTAATCTTTTGCTTAATTTGGTTTGAGGTCCTGTGTTCTGTCTAAATGTTGTGTTTTGGTACTTGGAAAGGAAATTGGTCCTCTTTTCTTATTTTTGTTTGTTTGTTTTGTTTTAGTTTGGGTGGTATTTTTGTTTTGTCTTGTTTTGTTTGCATATGAGTGAAAGCAAAGGGGTCTTTTCATTTTCTTTTTGGTGGGGGGGGGCGGGAAAGGACAAAGGGATCCGCCATTATAAAGGTGGTGGGTTCTGTTATCAGGCGCCTGATTCATTCCTACAGATGCCATCTTTCAGCCAACCAATCTGTCTGTAGTCTATAGAGCTATTTCTACAGATGAGAAACCCCAGGAGACCAGCCGCACAGGTAGGGGCTATATCTAGAGACATCCCCCAAGCTTTTAGAGTCCGCTGTTGACGTCTCCTCAAGCTGCCCTCACAAAGGACCTCTCAGAGCACACCTTTCTTTCCTTCTAATTGGGCTCCAGACACAGACAGTTCCTGCCTATGCTCAGCCTCTATGTTTCTGAATTGGACAAAAGCATCTGTGTGTGCATTTCTTCCTGCTGGGAGAAACAAGCATCATTGCTGTCAAGTACCTACATCCTCATGACTCTGTCCCTAAAAGGCTAGGAAGAATAAGAGAGTGGAAAGATAGGTCACCTCCTCCAGGAAGTCTTTCCTGGATCCCAGTTAGATAAGCTTTTTCAGGTTGCATTGTTAGTTATGGCCTCAGAATGGAAATAGAGTAGTCTTCATTGTACTGTCTTATCCCGAGGGAACATACCTTGTCCTGAGAGGACAGTACCATGTGAGGTAAGGTGCTTACATTCTGGAAAACAAACCACTGATAAACAAGTCACATCTGTGCACTCTGGTATCTCTTTCCTCTTAGACAAACTCTTTCCCTCTTTTGTTCCAAGGTCTTCTCACCCAGAAAATGGCATCAGTCCTCTAGGGATGCTTGCTATATGTCTTAGAAGAGAGACTGCATAGACACCAGCACAACGTCTGGCTAGCAGACAGCTCAGTGATTGTTCAGTGATCATTGTTTTCAGCGTCATTGTTTTCATTACCCTTTAATCCTGTGAGTCCTTCTGCCCTCCTCAGAAGTGAGGAACTCCAAGTTTAGCTGTACAAAGGTCACATACAAAGTGCTCAGCAAAACTCCATCATCTCGCTCTACATTTCTTATGTGACCGGGATGCTTTTGAGGTAGAAGAGATCACACTCATGAGACTGGAGAGGTGGCCTGGGGGTTAAGAGCTACTCACTCGGAGGACCTGAATTAGGTTCCCAGAACCCACATTGCCTGATAACATGAAGCTTCAGCTCCAGGGAATCTGACTCCCCCTTCTGGCTTTTACAGGTACCACACTCACATACTACATACCAACCCCCACCCCCTCCAATGCAGACACATACATGCATAATTAAAAATAAAAATAATTTTAAAAAGAGAGATGCTATCGCAGGGTGGTGGATAAAGAGGGCTGTCCTGTGATGCGGAAGGGGTTTTAAGGTTTGTTTAATACATATGTCTGTCCATAATGCCTCAGGGTTCTCTAGCCCAGATGGGCGCCTCAAGACTCAGAGCATGTGAGTCTCTTAAAGTAAGATCAAATGCTGATTTTTAAACAACCAAGAAGTTTTGCATACACTTTAAAAGAACTTACTACCAAGCAAAGGGGGAAATTCCAGAACATATACATACATACATACATACATACATACATACATACAGACAGACAGACATACATACAGACACACACACACACACACACACAAACACACACACAGACATACAGACACATGCACACACACATGCACAGGCACACAGACACAGCCATACACATGTGTGCACACACACAGACACACAGTGCTACACATACACACGTATATAAAGACATACACACACAGAGATACAGACACAAAGATATACACACACAGACACTCACACAGCACCACACGTATACACATAGACACAGATACAGAAACACACACACACACACACACACACACACACACACAGGGACACAGGCACAGACACACAGAGCCCACAGCTACACATACAGCCACACATACATGCGTGTGTGTGCACACACAAACGTATAGACACACACAGAGATACAGATGCACAGACACAAACACAGAGACACATGCATAGACACACAGACACAGCTATACACACCTGTGCACACACACACACACACACACACACACACACACACACACACACACACACGTACATAGACACAGGCACACACACCATGCACACAGACACACAGATACACACACAGACACAGCCATACACATGGGTTCATACACACACACACACACACACACACATAGATGCCCCCCACACACACACACAGCCATGAAAAACACTGAGGAAGTGACCGCCATTGATGAAGCAAGCACACTGTGGAATCTGAGTCAACCTTCTACAGAGGTACTTGAACACACAAGTTTGTGTGGCATTGCTCGCAACATCCTAGATGGGGAATCGGCCTAGATGTCCATCCTCAGATGCCTGGATGATAAGAATGTGATAGTCACAAGTAAAGAAGTCTAGAAATGTAGATATCGTGTTGAACAAAGTCAAAGGTATGAAGACAAATGCCAGTTTTTTTCATATTTGGATTTTAGATTTAAATAAATGAATATCACACACACACACACACACACACACACACACACAAGACACTCCTCCTCTCCTTCCCTTCAGAAAAATGCATGTCTTCCAGAGATATCAACCAACCATGGCATATCACTTTACAATAAGACTAGGCACCACCCCTCATATTAAGACTGGACAAGACAATCCAGTACACGGAAAGAGTCCCAAAAGCAGGTAAAAGAGTCAGAGACAGCCCCCCGGTTCCCACTGTTAGAAGTCCCACAAGAACACCAAGCTACACAATCATAACATATGCAGAAGACTTAGATCAGACCCATACAGGCTCCCTGATTGTCAGTTCCTTATCCATGAGCCTCTGTGAACCTTGGTTGGTTATTCCGGGGGGCCATTTTCTTGTGGTATCCTTGACCCCTCTGGCTTCTACAATTCTTCCTCCTCCCTTTCTTCAGGATTCTCCAGCTCTGCCTCTGCTCCCACCAGTGGTTGGATGAAACCTCTCTGATGAGGATGACACCGGGCTCCAGTCTGAGTAGAGCAGAGTATCATCAGAAATCATTTCATTCGCCTTTTATTTTCAGATCGTGTTTGGTTCTATCAGACTGGCTCCTGGCACTCCAGACAGTGTCAGGCATGGGCTCTCTCTCATGGCTGGTGTAGGTCTCAGGTTGGACTAGTCATTGACTGGCCACGTCTACAAGATTCACGCCAGATTTACGCCAGCACATATTGCAGGCAGAACAAATTGTGGGTAGGAGGTTTTGTGTCTGGGTTGGTGCCCCAATCCCTGCACTAGAAGATTTGTCTGGTTATAGAAGATGGCCAGTGTAAGCTTCCTGTCTCCCACTATGATGAGTCTTTATTAGGGTCACCCTTGTGGGTTCCTGGGAGTTTCTATTATACTGTATTTCTACCTTACCTCCCAAATGCCCCCTAATTCTAGTCATCTCTACTAGGAATCTCTTCCTCCATTCCCCAACCTGATCCCTTGTCCCATCTCCACATATCCAAAATCCACCTGTGAAATCTATTTCCACTTCCCAGGGAGATCCACCCATCCCCTTTGAGCCCCTCTATAGTTCTTAAGAAGCCACCTCTGCTCCCCCTCTCATGACACCATTGCCTGCTCATGGTACCCTACTGATTCACCCATCAGCTCCATCCATCATTGCTTCCAGAAGTCTGCCTACTCTGATCCTCTTCCCCAGCCTGGAATATGGCAACTTCTTCCTGCTACCTGGCTTTGCCCTCTGTTATGTGGCTGTGTCCCTCCTGCTCTCTAGAGGCCCTGCAGTAGAGGCCAGCCAGTTGTTAACCCTCATCTTGAGCGGACTCACAGTTGAGTAGCATGTCAATAATGTCAACTGGAGGAGAGAAAGAAAGAAGAGAGGAGAAGGGAATGAAGGTGTTATCTTTGGAGGAATTTTGGGTAATGTTACTATTATTTTGACAGTTTTTTTTCTCCATAAAATATTAAGGCGATTGTCATCATATAAAGCAGTTAAGCAATAACTCTGCACCAAGCCAGGATCTAGTCTTGTTTTCTGGATGACGGAATGAGGAGGAGCTTCAGAAATGTAAACACGGGTTTGTTTGAATCCCCGCACAGCACCTGCTCATTGGAACAGTGGATGTTTAAAATACTTACTCGGAGAGACTGGAGTGAGAATTTGAAATCAATAGCAGGGAAGATCTGGTCCATACAAATCATTCTGTAGGTGGGAATGATCAACATCGCTGTGTCGGACTCTCCCTCTCTCTCATTCACTCTTACTTAGAGCTGGAGCCTTTCCTGTTACAATGATTTCTATTCTTCAAGGAATACCCGGTTCCAGCAATATTAATAATTTGTCCCTTAACCTGACTTTCCTCTCAATAAAATGTCTTATATGGACCGTGTTCTGGACAAAGACAGATGCTAGTTTTTGCCCTTGTCACAGCCAGGGTCATGGCCCCAGTGTAGAGAGTTAGGGATCATACATAGTATTTGGGGAAAAGACAAGGCGGAGCTGATCAGGCAGAGCATCTCTGCTGAAAAGATACAGGATGGATGTGCCTTCAGGGTCCCAGGGACTGGGACCATTTGGCCGGTGTACTGTATCAGTTGCCAGTTGCTGTTGTAACACATTCTCAGAAGCTTACTCTCTTACCATTCTGGGGTTCCTCAAGCCAATGCAAGTCTCCACTCTCTTAAAGCAAAGATGTCTGATGGCCTGTGTTTCTTTGGTGACCTTTCATGGATAACCCTTTTTTTTTTTTTTTTTTTAACTTTTCCCTGCTCTTAAAGCCAGCTTGCGTTTCTTCGCTCACAGCCTCCTCTAGCCTCTTCAAGTCCAGTGATGGCAGCCTTCTGGCTGAAGCCTTCAAACTGTAACCCTTCAGCCTTCATTGACAATCTGAGTTAACTCCCCCATCTCAACAGCCTTGGGCATCCTCACAAAGTTCCCTCTGCTTTAAAGGCAGCCACAGTCACCGGGTCCAGAGATTGTGACATGAGTTAGACATAAGCTCAAGATAAGAACCTCTAGAGGAATCTTCTAGAAGTTCAGAGTAACTTCATGAAGACTCTGGTGAATAGGGCCATTTTGGAGCATGGGAGAGAGTTTTGTGTCTTCTCTTTTTATCTCACTTTTCATTACAGAACACATCTGTCTAAGGAAGAGGTGACAGCTGCAAGGCCTACCGCTCTACTGGCTGTCTTGGCTGGGTCACCATTACTGTATTACATTTATTTATTTATTATGCACATGTATATTATGTGTATTTGCATATGGGCATGAATATGTGGAGGTCAGGACAACTTGTGGGTATCAGCTCTTCCCTGCGATAATATGGGGTATTGGGGACCAAAGTGATGTTGTCAGACTTGGCCACAAGCCCGGTTACTAGCTAAGCAACCTCTCCGCACAGATCACTCGTTATTTTGCAAGGTGCATTAGCACACAAAATCACTCCATCCTCATGGTGACCTGGATGACACCATTCCTATTCTATTCTAAAACCCATAAGTATTTTAACAGGCATCCACAGGTTGACCCGAGTCTGTCTTGTGTGGACATCAGGCTCTTCCCACACAGATTGCACAACTTCCGTGCAAAGAATTCCTCTCAGCGGGACAGTGTGATTCACAGTCAGCCTCCCAGACAGACATGGACAGACACACAAACATACACAAAAAGAGACAGTCAACGCCTGCCCTTTTAGCTTGAGCCTCAGCCCAGTGGGAAGGTCTGGGCTGGCAAGAGCTCACACTAATCCATTCTTTTCCCTCTCTCCCCTCTATGTAGCCAGCTGATGAAGGGGAAAGGATTTCCCTTCCAGTGTGACATCAAAAGGTTCTGGCCAGGGGTTCCCTGGGCCAGGATACCATTAGCAGGGGGTATTAACCAAACACACTCCACCCCCCTGTGCTTGTCAGTGGTGGTTGTGTCTTGGACTCAGCCTCATTCCTTGGACTTAATTAAAACCCAGTTCCCTCTTTTATTCAATTTATGAGGCCTAGCCTGCAGGATTAAGCGATTACAGACAAAAAGCCCCATTTGTGAAACACTCCTAAACTCAAGCTGCTACGATGCTTACTTGTACTCCATTAAATTAATAAGGAATGAATCGGCTGATCCATTATGAATTAAGCGGTGGGGAGTCTGCCTGGTTCATGCTTTCTGCTCCCTCCTTGGAGAACATTTGTGTAAAATGATTATATTCATATTCATTCCGCTGGAATTCTCTAAAAGTGGAACGCATAAATTACTCTAAAGACACAGAGTTTATCTTAAACATTAACTACGAAGGGTGAATTAATAAGACTATTATAAAACCATTAGCATTCAGTGTATTTACCTACAACCGCAGTGTACCCAACCAACTTCAACCCGTAGCTACCATTCGTGTTGGATGCTCAGCCTAGTGTATTTAGTTTGCAATTCACTTCAACTCCTAATATTATCTTTAAATATATGTATTTAAATATGAATGTATTATATAGTTATATAATATATAATTATAATTGTATAACATATAAATTATATACAATAGATATTAATGTATATATTTATATATTTAAATATATATATTCCATTAACTTCTTTTATTTTTAGGTTTTTTTCTCAGATGTTCTCGGTTCCTAACTCAGCCATGCAACTCTATCCAAAATTATGCTACCTGAAAGTCTCTAGATATGACCATTAATCTCTAAAAGTTAAGAGATCAAAAGGCTGAGCCTTAATCAGGTAAACTGAGGAGCCACACAGGGGCTCCTGGGGAGTCTGCTGTAGAGAGAGAAACAAAAACAATTCAAAGGAGGGACACTCAGGGACTTTCCAGTTGATCACAAGCTCAGGATGATTTTGATAAGTGAATATGATTTTGCATAAATCACATGTCGTTTTTTTTTTTTTTTACTCATGTTGGTCCCACTTAGACACCCTACAATGCTGGACTAGATCATTTTGGAGGCAGGGGTGTCTTGCTCATCATAGGATGCCCTGCAGAACTTCTTGCCCCCTTTATCAGATGCTGATAGCAAAACCTCTCTTCTTCCTCAGCCTTGACAACCAAAATACTGAAATAGAGTCGAATGTTCTGGAAACAGAGAGCAAAGCAGAGCAGATAGCAGAAGCCCTGTCTGGATCTGTTAACCCCTTTAGGACTTGGTCTCATTATTGTAAGATGGTGGAAGATATTTTTTAAAAGTTTCCAAAGTCATTCAAAGATGGGTTATCGCTGAGTGTAAACCTGTCCGGGCAGCACGTGCTTCTCTCTGCTTAGGACGGTGGGGGTGCGACATCCAGGCCTTCATCTCCTCTCCCCGCTGGATAGGATTGATTTACTGTTATAGCGTTGAGTGAAGAGACTTTCTATGTTCTCCCCTGTCAGTGGGACTTGAAGCCAAATCTACCTGCCAATTAATCCTCTTAACATCCTATGATTGAATGCATTCAAGATATACTTTGGACCAGGTAAGGGGTCATCTCCAGCACATGTTTTCTCACACACCCACATCTGCCGAGTGATTCCTGTAGGGAGGTCCCACAGTTTCCAGGTGGATCTCAAATACACCCTGATCAAGCACTTCCAGGCCAACATTTGAGTGGCCAGCAAGATGGCTGCTGACTCCCACTCCCACACTGAGGCAGCAGAGCCAGGTGAGGAGATAACAAGTCAGGGTAGCAGGTAGGGTGCGCCACAGGATTGCAAAGGGAGGTGGGCTTAAAATGTGGGGATTCTCCTCCTAAAGCTTTGGTTTTCCTGCTTATGATGGAGCTGGCAGTCTAATCACATAGCAAGGATGGCATTCTTCTTTAGATCGGGGAATTGAGATGGAGGGAGCCAAGGCAGCAACCCCAGTGACAGACAGCGCCGAGACACAAGAAAGTGCAGAAACCCGAGTGGCCTGACTTGCAAAGCCTGGACTCCTGGATTTCAGCAGGCAGCTCCCTTCCCACTTCCAATGTGGTTGTTACAGCCCAACACAGAGCAACACTTCCTGTCAAGATGACACAGCTATTAATTAAATTGGCTTTAAGATCTCGTCTACAGCCAGAGTTCTGAGATCTCCTGTTTCTCTTTCCCCTTTCCTTTCAAAAACAACAGGAAGCAATTCTACCCACGTATGTTTTTATTTCTAATTCTTCTGCCTCTCCTTTTTGAGGCCACTGCAGCCTTGCCTTGAGCATTACTAGAATGTGTGCACACACACACACACACAGCACACACCTCACACACACGTGCATGCGTATCCACATTTGAACGCGTGATGTACCGATGAACACATCTGGACAGAGGCTGGGTGGCTCCCCACTTTAGTCACTGAGGTGGGGTCTCCTGCAAAAGGCACAGCTCACTTGTTTTCCTGTTGCAATTGGTCAGCTTACCCCAGCAGGCCTCACCACAGGTTAAGTCATCAAGTCCCCCCCACCCCCACCCCGGGCGGCTGCCTTCTGGCTGCTAGTGGGTAGGTGCTGAGGATGCAAACTCCAATACTCATGTTCATGCTTACAAGGACTTCATCTACTGAGCCATCTCCCCAGATGAAATATTTTCAGATCTGCAAGGGAGAAGTCAGGGAAGATGGGTAATCAGCTGCTTGCATCCATTATCACTGGTTAGTTGGCAAAAGATATTACTGGTCACAGTCCAGTCTGATGAAATAGTCTCCTGGCGCCTGCTCCTCGGTGCAGTGCTGATGTTACAGCTAGACAGGAAAGGGTTAAAGCCCAGCTTCACATCTTACTACAGTTCACGGGCTCAGAAAAATGACTTAAAATATAAGTCTCAGTTTTATTATCTGCCCAACAGTTTCATGATCTGTGCCCATCAGTGCTACAAAGAGTTAAAGTGAGACAGTTTTGTTTAATGGAGTTTTTACTAGGTCGCTTATTAAAATGACCACCATGGATTCCTCACACACCTTTTTAAACATAGAACTAAAGTCAGGGAGGCTGTCGCTTCCATGAGGTCCCCAACGCCTTATCCCCAGCCTAGTGGGAGGATTATTGAATTCTTTCTTGAAAGGACTTACATGTACATATGGAATTGGCAAAAAGTCTGGCTCTTTGGCGCGATTCCAAGCAAAACTAATCATCAGAAACTTCATGCAGATTTACGGTTACTCTTTCTATAACAGGGTTAGGCCCAAGCTGCTGAGACAGAATTAAAAGGGGCTGCTGCCAGCGGTGAGGGCTCCGGTCTCCATAAAGAAGTGTTTTCCAGCCTAGCACCTTGTGTGGACACCCTGGCCCCAGGCAGGTTGTAAATTAATGTCAGATGTTAAAGTAGCCTCCTCGCTCCTCTTCCCTAGGATTGCTGCACGATGGGCTTCATAAAGGAGCTGTGGGCTCACGTGCAAAGTGAACAAAGAGGAGCACACAGGATACTCTGAAAATACTGCATTGAACTCAAGGTAGCATTTAGTTTCACGATGGCTGTTTGTCTCAACAAGATTGGATGTGTGCACAGAGTTGGGTCTCATTGTGAGTGGAAGGCTAAGAGCACTGAGCCCTGGGCCTTCCAGGCAAGGCCTAACCACTCCTGACTAACACCGGTGATGAACTACTTCTCTTTCTTTTCCAAATGGCTGCTTGGCATCTGAGCAGACCGCATCAGCTTCCAGCAGTTGGGAGAACTGACTACCTACCGCTAAGAAGTACAGCATTTGTTACCAATTCTAAACTATCGATGGATGTCCTTCGCATTCTCAAAGAAACACAGATGTGGAGGTTGGTCGGGAGATGGCTCAGTAAGTAAGAGGCTTGTGACACCAGCTCAAGTTTGACCTTCAGAGCTCATGGGAAAGAGTCTTGGTATGGTTGTGTGTGCTTACAAGCCCATTGCTAAGGAGGGCGAGACGGGAAGGCCCCTGGGGACTTGCTAGCCTGGCAGCCTAGCACAATTCAGATCAGTGAGAGACTCTGTCTCAATAAACAAGGTGGGAGAATTCCCAAGGTTGACCTCTGGTCCCTACATGCATGCTCTTACATGGCACATCCATCCAAAAATCACAGAATCTATACACACACACACACACACACACATGTACACACACACACATACACACACACATACACACACACATACACACACATACACACACTCACATATACTTACACACATACACACATACACATACATACTCATACATACACACACATACACACACACACACACACACACACACACACACACACACACACACACACACTCACACACACACACCAGTTTTGGCCTCTGTTATAAAGCTGGATTATCAGGCAACAAGACACTTCTGTTCCAGACTGTCAGCGCTGGGAAGAAGCATTCAGTGGTGCCACATTTTGCTTAGTTGATCCTTGGTCCTCTCTGTCATCACGGACTCCAACACTCCCTTTTGTGAAACCTGAACCCCATGATTGAGTCACATATCTTTTCTGATTTCTGGGTCATAGTTTGAAATCTCTCTCTTGCAAGAAAAAAAAAAGTTCTTATAGCTGGGCCTGAGGGAAAGGGGGGAAGGCTTGCCACTCCAGCTATTAAACAGGCTGAGGCAGGAAAGTTATAAATTTAAGCCTTGTTCAACTTAGCTAAAACTAGTTCAATGTCATCTTAGCATCACTAAGACTGAAGAATTCAAAGCAAAACAAAGAAGCAAAAAATGATCTGGGGCCTTACCTCTTCTCCTAGAGCACTTTCCTAGCATCGTGATGCCCCAGGATGAGTCTCCAGCACTACAGAAGCATGTCCCAGGATTGTTTAGGATTTCAGGAGTCAGTGTGCACAGACTGGAATGATAGTACAAACCCATAATTCTAGCACTTAAGAGGTGGGGGCAGGAGGATTCCAAGTTCAAGGGCAGCTTTGAAGGCATTGTGAATTTGAGATGGATAGATAGATAGATAGATAGATAGATAGATAGATAGACAGACAGACAGATAGATAATCCAAAATAATACAAGCAAAATACCCTTGCTAGATATCTCTATTCAGGATTCAAGTATGTTATTCATCTCTTAACAAATTTAAAGTGCTCTAGATTTCATTTATTGGGAATATTTCCCTGTGTGTGGAGAGTACTCTGCTACCTGCTGGAGGCAACGTGGTGGGCGGCAGTGAGCATAAACTTAGTGAAAGAGAAGATAAAACAACCAATCAAAAGGACAGACTCATGAGAACATGATCAACATGCAAGACAATTCTCAGGTAATGACAAATACAGTCACAAAGGAGAGCCATTTAGGAGGAAGCTATTTTAGGTTGTATAGATTGATCTAGAAAAGGCTAGACAGATGTCAGCATGACAGGAGAGCAGTGGGTTCTAGGGATACAGAGGGCACACTGCTGAGGAGACAACGGTGAGCTATGGCTCTATCTCATGGCAGAGACAGCCACAGCCTAGATGTCCCAGGCTTTTAAGATGGTGCTACAAATGGGTACCTACCTTTACAAAGGTCAGAGGGTTTCTGAATATGAAATAGACCTTCACCCTCTCAACCCCCTTCCACTTCCTGAACCTCCTTATGGTCTCTTTAGATAGCCCCTTCCCTTTACAGCTGATACTCTAAGAGGTGTCACCAAACCTGCCCTCTGCCCCCTTGTAGGGATTTGTAGGTTCTAAGAGCCAGACACTGCTGTAGGAGTTGGAAAAAGCATTGACAGAAGTATGACTCTTATGGAGACCACAGATCACAGCTCTGCAGCCTGAGGTATCTCACGAACCACTTATTCATGACATCTGGGTTCAAGAAAACAAAACGATATAAAACAATGTCCAATATGCTAGGCTTGTCATTGTAACCATGCACCTGCTGATTACCATCCCCTCTCCCAGGATAACCACTAACCCAAATTCTAACCACACAGAGACCTAGTTTTGCCTACTGGTGAACCTTGGATAAATGCAGGTGTGGTGTTTTACTGGCTTCTTTTGCTTGACATTATGTCTGTGAGACCCACTTCTGTGTTTGCTGTTAGTCTCCCTGAAGCATTCAATTTTGTGACGAACACATTGTATTACTCCTGCTGTAGATAGATGGCTGCACACCTTTATAAAGGTCCTTGGACAGAGTTCCATGGAGGACCAGTATAGAAACTGGGGACTAGATCCTGCTCTCACTCCTTCTTGTATGTCTCTCTACTTCCTACCACAGTGATGTGAAGACTCTCCACCTCCACACACTCCTGTTACTATAATGTTCTGCTCAAGTACTTAGAGCCAGGCAACCACAGAATGAACCCTTTGAAACCATGGCCTGAAATAAATCATTCCTTCTGTATGTTGCTTCTGTCCTGTATCTCAGCCACACTCCTGAGAGAAAGACATAATGTTATACTATGTCTCTCCAGAGCCTCAAGACGGGCTTTTATTTTCAAAGACAGTGTGTGTAGACACTGATGCATAAGATTTTCCTATTTGAGGTAGACTCTATCTCCATGGCTAGTGTCCTTAGAAGAGGGCTGGAAAATTGAACACTGAAGAAAGAGGCCATGTGTGGCTAGAGGTAGCATTTATGGGTGTGTCCACAAGCCAAGAAACACCAAGGACTCCCAGAAAGGTCCAGAGATTGGATGGCGTTGCTTCCCTAGCTGCCTCAGAAGGAAGCAACCCTGTCGACATCTTGGCTTGGTACTTTTGGCCTCTATGACTCTGAAGGAGTACTTTTGGTTCTGATAAACCACTCAGTTTGTGGTCATCTGTCCAGGCAGACATCAAGAATTACCATACCTCTCTGACTGGGTGTTGTTGGGATGCTGAGATTTTTGAGTGGTCCAGTGACCACGAGTTACTTTGTGGGGGTTGGAAGAGGATGAGGAAGCAGGGGAAGATCACTCCACTGGTGGCTGTGACTTTATGGTTTTTCTCTTCTTCCAAAGGGACCCTCTTTGACCAAAGGACACCTAGGCCTCTCGCCTGACTCATAGATACAGTGCCATCATCCCATGTGTTCTTGGTATTTGGAGGTGGTTTCTAGCATCTGCACATACACACTGTTGCTTTTACTTGCAAGCACGTACCACCACAGTCTCCTATCCCCTTTAGAACCATAAACACTCTAATAGCAGTAACGGGGCTGCCTCCGTCATGACCAAACGTGATTACGTTCCACATAAAAATATAAAAGCTCATTTGAGCCGGGGCTCCCTCTGGGCTCATTGCTTGCACTTTTATTGAAAACCCCACATTCCTGTCTCCGTGAGCACTGGTGTCAGGGACCACTGAGCTGTATCCCACAGTCTGCTGTAAAGCGGCAGGGCAGCCCAGCAGGGAGACTCCAAGAAATCTCCATCTCCACTGTGTTCTGTGGTTTGGAGGCCCTACACTTTCTCCACAAGCTTCTCTGTGCTCAGTCCAGATGCCTTTTGCTTCCTCTGTGTTGTATAAGGCCCCCATAGTTAGTTAGTCTGTTTCTTCCCCTGCCAAATCCTCCAGGCCAAGCATGGGCCAAGGCCTGCCTCTGAGTGAACCAGAGTCAGAAGAGTCTCTTCCCACTCTTCTCCATGTCTGTCTGTCTGGATTGCATGTCTGTCCCATACTCTATGTACACCAGTCAAGTCTCATATTTTAAGCCAGGATTCAGGCTCAGTTAACCTCTAACACTCCTACACATCCCTTTCTCTTTGTAGGCTGGCTTTCTTAAATGTTTATTGCTCTGCTAATAACACCTGTCCAACTTCCTTTGGGCACTTCTGTGCCTACCCCAGGGGTCAGCCTGGGCATGTATTTTTCCCAGGATGCTCTGCTGTGACCTCTAGAATTTCTGTGCTCACCCATGTCTCATCATCTGCTCACTTCCCTGTACCTTTCTTTATTTTTCTATTATTTATTCATGTATATGAGTGTTTGTATATGTATGTGCTCCTAGGTGTCCGCAGAGGCCAGGAGAGGATGTCAGATCCCCTAGAGCTGCAGTTGCAGGCAACTGTAACTCACCTGACATGGGTCCTCTGAAAGAGCAAAGAGAACACCTAATCACTCACCCATCTCCTCAGCCCCTCCCACAATTTCTCTAGACTTTAAACACTGTGGTGTGTGCTTGGTAGTGCCTGCTCCATCCTACTCCCCCAAGGCCCTGTTGGAGGTTCTGACTGTGGCTACGGCATCCTTGTTGAGTGTTGGTTGAATGGCTTAATGAACTACTGAGAGCAGAGCAAGCCTTCAGAAAAATGGGTACTGTGGAAAGGAAGAAGAGGAGAGCCAGAGTGCTTAAGTACCAAGATGGAAATGCAACAAAAACACAAATTTAAGGACGCCCCAGCCAATTCCATCCTACAAACAATCGAGAGAGGAAGCAAATATCTCTCCCTCACACACTTTCTTTCACACACAAAGAAGAAGGTCCTCCTCAGAGAAGTTTACAGCCATTGCCAAATACAAAGCCAGCAACAAGGCTTGTAATCTAGATTCATTAGGCATTGAGTCCAAATTTACTGTAAGGAATATACTTCTAAACACTATTTTGTCATTTGTTAATATTGCTACGTGTGTGTGTGTGTGTGTGTGTGTGTGTGTGTGTGTGCGCGCGCGCGCTCATGTGCACGTGCAAGTGCAGACACAGACAATCTTGTGCCTCTGAAGGTCAGAAGACAAGTTTCTGGAGTCAGTCCTCTCCTTTTATCCTGAGCTCCAGAGATCAAGTTCATGGTGTCAGTTTTACAAGGCATGTGCTTTACCCCCTGAGCCAGGTCTCCAATCCAAAGAGCACGATTCTTAAAGGGTATGAGATTTGTAAAAATACAGGACTGGGTATTCAGCTTCTGGTATCTATGGCATATTACCAGCCTGGGAGAAACTAGTCCCATTTCTGAGATCATTGTCTGATATGAAGTGGCTAGAGATATTTGGACACTCAGGTGCCATGAATGCCAACATAGCTCCCAAAATACTCTGGAATTATGCACACATTATGGGGAAAAACATATACTTTAAAATTCAGTGATTGAGGCAACAGCTGCCAGCATGAGATTTCTGTTCTAATCCCTAAAAATAGAGTCTACAAAAATACCCATGTGTGTGTATGTATGTGTGTGTGTGCGTGTGTGTGTTGTGTGTGTGTGTCCATATGCATAGAAATTTGGACTATAGATTGACAACTGTAGCTGTGACCACCTTGAAAACCCACTATGCCACTCTCAGTCCCTGCATGGCTGTCTGGCAGTGTCGCTCCGAGTCAGTCCAGGGACAGACAAGGGTCTTCTCCAGGTGGCTGTGCTGATCTACCTGAACATCCTTCCTGTCAGCAGCTCTTCTTTCCACTCAGAGAGGCTATCAGCTCAGCATGAGAAGCCACAGATCATTGAGGATAGGAAGGATGCTGATGGAGCCTTTGGAATGGTGCAGGAAGATGAGGAGGCACCAATGAAGATCCATGGGTAAATTTCTAAAAGGAAGGAATGGCTGGTGCTAGCTATAAGAGGGATAGTTTTGGAAAGACAGACGCTAAGTAAAGTGGTTACTTCGGCTGACTGGCTTCTACCAAAGTGTATCATTTGTTCACTCATTGAACACTGATGTGTACACACACAAACACACACAATAAACTCACACCATATTATGCATGCACACACACCACATTTTGTGCCTGATATTATAATTGGTAGGGATAGTGATGGGAATCTCTGCCCATGAGAGAAGTCATATGTTAGCTGAGAAATGGAATTGAACAAATCATGACCCCCAAAATTGACCACATCCAAATCTCAGATACATGAAAGATGTGTCTGGCAAGAAGGACTTTGCAAAGGGAAGGATCTTCAGATGATGATGATGATGATGATATGGGGGTCGGGGAGAGCTTCCTGGGTGATCCTTGTGGGTATAGTGATATCAGCAGGACTTTTAAGTTGAAGGAGGCTCAATAAATGAGAAGGATCCACAAACCAAGAAATGCAGGTGCTCTCTGAGCTGGAGCAGGAAAGGACAAAGTAACGGAAAGTTCCCTTATCCCTCTAGTAGGAACCAAACCTATAGACACGGGTATTTCTGGCTTCCAGAGCTACAAGACAATAAATAACACTGTGTTGTGACAAGATACAACATTTACAAATAATTGTTAAATCTGTTCTTGGAAGTAAGAGACTGAGAAAGCCTCCAGCCAGGAGATCAAAAGACCTAGTATGTAAGGGCTGAGCATGGCTCCAGAGGAGTGGGAAGGGCTCAGAGTGAGGTGGAGAGGTCCTGCAGAATTCCAAGAAATCACCTTAAATGTCTTCAAAGGAGGGTATTGACACATTTGGAGCAGATATGGTAGGAAGGAAATTCCACGTACTACATATTCTCTATGTAAGACCCCAAGCAGAGAAGGAACCTGGCTTGGTTTGGGAAGTGAAGAAATCCAGCAGGCCTGGTACACAAACTGAGGGAAGAACAATTTCAACATGTCTTGGAAAACATCCACAGGGTCAAGCAGAGCCTTTTTACATGCCACTAGGTGTCTGTCTCCTTCACCAGGAGAAGATAGGAATAGTTTGCTTTGTGCTAAAGCGTGGCGATCCCGGTCAGAATGTTGAGCAGTGTGAAGCTGTATACATAGAAGTGATTAAAACATCCATTACCTCAGAAATACAACTCTCTTGCCACAGGTTAAGCTTAGAAGCCATGTGGACTTGGGACAATTACATAGTATAACATAGAGAACGTTCCTTGGACCATGCAAATTAGAAGACACAGAACTGTCCTAGGAAAGGTACCTTCCTGAAGGGTTCTACGTAAGACATGGCTACAGGGAAGTGATGTGACTGAGTATCTGGTCATCTGAAAATGATGGAGCATCCTAAAATTCCAGGTTGGGAGGTTTGATGGTCATTCAACCACCATCGGTACAGTGGACATAGACATAAGTGGGCAGGTATGAGGTCAGCATAGGAAGCCACTGTGCAGACTTGGGTACCCTTTCTCTAGAGTTCCTTTGTGGAATGAAGGTCGCAAGGAACTGTACAGAGAATGAGCCACACAGAAAATGAACAATAATACTGTTTCCGCCACGACGGCAGGGCGCCCAAATGGAGCTGTTTTATAATCAGAATGCCATGTAGGACCACACCAGGAAAGCGGGCTTGGGGGAAGTCAGGGGAAGAGCGTGCCATCCGTGTAGAGAAGATAATTGAATCCGTAGGAGGTCAACTGGGGCTCATTTCACAGAGAACCGCACTAGAGCACATGGCTTCGGCGAAGGCAATACGGCCTTGGGAGAGCTCTGTTGAAGGGGACGTGTTTCTATATTAAGGCACAGTTTACTCTCAGTGAGATGCACAGTTATGCCACGGCCTGGGCATAGCCATAAAAGAAATGAAGTATATTTGCCTTGTTAACACAGTTTGTGTTACATATTCATAAACCATTTTCTTGAAACTGCAAGGGAAAAAGATTCAATTGTCTTGGAAGCTGATAATGGCCCAACGGCCATCCAGAACTCAGACAGCATGCCATGGAATTAGCTGCACAATGAATGAAACACAACGCCTATAATAAACCCATTCAGATATAAATTACTGCGGAGTAGATGTAATGTTTGTTAAGCAATAAAGCTCGACACCTTACACGGGAAATTGAATGAGATTTATCATCAAATATGGTGGAGGATGCTTCAAGGGAATCTACTTCTCTAAACTGGGCTTAATCAAAACAGTTCAGAGAGAGCAGGCTTCCAGGAACAGGAAGCCAGGAAAAAAAAAAAAAAAAAAAAAAAAAAAAAAAAAAAAAAAAAAAAAAAAAAAAAAAAAGGATAGCAGCCAGTTCAAAGGGCATGCTGACATCCTGACCCTAAATACCAGGGCTCCCCAGAAATTCCACAGAGAACATTTGCATTTTTCCAAAAGGTTCTGTTCTGACCCCACCCCCACTTCCCCTTGGAGAATTACCAGAATGGCTTCAGCTCTGGGAATACACAATTTGACCAATAATTGGCTTCCTGGTTACAGAGGACAATAATTCAATTCAAGGACAGGGAACTCGTCCAAGTGACAACGGGCCCTGGTTCTTTTGGCAATAGTTGAACCTGGTCCCCAGTGAGGGGGCTCATACTTCCTGATGTTTCACTGGGTTCTTGGAGGCCCTGTGCCTCCTCTGCTCAGAAGACCTCCTTCAGTCTTCCATAGGAGAGCATGTGGTCTACTGTCTGTCTTCACGGGGAGTTTATCTCAGTCTCGAGTTTCTGGGGAAAAATAAAGTGGAACCAAATGAAATAAAATGAGAATTAACTCAGCGTGAGGCAGGCTTTCTGGTATTGTTACTCGAAAATAACTGCAAATATTTTACAGCTTTATGAGTTGAAGTCAATGTTTTGAGTTTACCGAGAACAATGGAAACTACCTTAGGAATGGATTAGAGCCCCCAAGTTAGATTAACAGTTTTCAGAAGCCAAAAGGAATTTTCTGCATGCTAATAACATTACCCTGCAATCTAATGAAATAATCTCCCTAAAGCCAAGGCACAGAATAAGCTGATTTCCCATTCACTGTTAAAACAAAACACTAGCTGGTCAGCTTGCTGCTCAGCTCACATACCTTGCTTCAGATTACAACACTGTGTGGCTTCAGGGGTACATTACAAAAATTCAGAAGTGGGGATTGCCACACCCTTCGGGGAAGAAACCTCTCAATTCATCTGAGAAGGAGCCTGAGCTACCTTAACTCCTTAAGAATCTTTGAATGTGTCTTTGAGTTGTTAGTGATGAATTTCAGCTGGGCATTTTAAAAGACTGGAAAAATCAAATATGTATGATTCTAACATATTAACAACAAAATCCCTGTTTCTGTTCATCTACTCTTGTTTTCTCCAGGAAAGGGCAAATGGCAGAGTACCTAACTAGGCAATCATGGTAACATAGCAGGATACTGACATCCAACAGAACCCAGCAGCATCTACCTGGCTGCTGGCTTCTGCTTTGCCATAGTTTCATTTATGTGTGACAATCTTGCTAGTAGAGCAGGAATCATTGGGGCCATTTCAAAGGTTAAAGAATCAAGGAGGGCCATGCATCATTTAAAAAAAAAAAATTCATTCAGGTACAAAAAAAAAAAAAAAAGAAAAAAAGAAAAAAGAAAAAAGCACACAAACTCAAAGTGATAAAAATGCATTTTTTTGAGAAGTCTGATTAATTCTGCAAAATTGAACATACAAGGCTCAGTCTGCAAAGTGCTTGCCTTGCAAGCACAAGGACCCGAGTTTGATCCCTGGTATCCAAATTTTTAAAAAATTCTGGCCATGGCAGTGCTGTTCTGCAATCTCAGTGCTGAGGGGATAGAGACCAGTGGATCCCTGGTGCTCAGTGGGCAGCTAGCCTTGCCTACTTGGGGAGTTCTAGGTCAGAGAGAGACCCTAGCTTAAAAAAAAAAAAAAAAAAAAGACCTAAACAAATAAGACACCTGATGTTTTCTGCCTTGAGTGTGCGTACATGCGCGCATGCAGACCACACACATGCGCAATGCACTCACGCATGCGCATCACACAGAGTCCTTTTATCACGTTCCTTGCCACTTTTCTGTAGAGTTTCTAGAATGGATAAACGATGAAAGTTTCCATGAGTCAAGGGCCAGGCTTGCAGAGTGTCTTTTTATATCTCTAAACCAATATTTCCCATACAATACAGCCAGCTATATACTTTGCTTCATCGATCTGGGTTTGTTACTCGGCCACCACTCCCTGGGAAGTGGCCAGAGTTCAGGGACTATAGACAGGGTCAGACAAGGCAACCACCAATGCCCACCACGCTCAGACATGCATAAATATTTGTATGAGTTTGCATAGTTCACTGGTTCACAAGGACCCAAGGAGCCAGCTTTCCAAGCTGGTGTTCATTCACAACTATATATGTGAATTATAACTGCAAGATTTCTCTTTCTTTTGGCTCAGAATTATACCTCTCAATTATACCTTTGTTAAGCCACTTTCCGAAGAAAGTAATATCATACATGAATTACATAAATGTGAGTTTGCCCAACTGACACCTTTTGGATAATAGAAATTAGACTGCACTTGATATAAATTGGACAGACTCACACATCGTAGGTTTCCAAAAGCTGGTTTATGGCTCTGAATTAGTTTAATCAATATGGATAATTTAGCGTAATTTCTGGATCATTTGGCCTTTATGGAAAGACTTAGTGAGGCAGCTGCTAGGCCTGGTTTTTCAAGCCTTCTAAGCGCCAGGGGCTCGGATTCCAGTTGAAAGCCCTGATGTACATCAGATTTCTCTCTGAAGAGAGCAGTCTATGGTCCTTACTCTCTTGTGCACTATTGATCCGTTAACCAGAATGGTTCTGCTGTGTAACCTGGACATCAGCCATTTCTCTTCACCTTGGAGAAGTCTAAGAATCTGAGCTGTGAGCCTCAGAGTCCCAGAGAAAGGTTCACCACAGCTGTAGTCTATAGCACAGACCCTGCACGCAGCATGTGTATGGAAAGGAGAAAGAAAAGAAACACTGAGACATGTGGCACTTGCTGCCAAGACAACATTTGCTTCTAAGGCAATCTCCAGGAAAATGGTTCCAATCACTAAATTCAAACAAAGGCACCTGTTCATAGGGTCTGTATTTCAATTACCTATTGACTAATCAAACACTCTCAAATATGGTCACTCAGGGAAAGCACCACACCCTGGCTCAGAGGTCTGCAGCTTCAAGGTTAAATAGAGGTGACTTGTTTCTGTCCTGGGTGGGTTTCCTCCTATGACTCACTCATGCGCACATGCTACTAGTGGAATCGGGGAGAAGTTTTTGTTGGTGTGTGTGTGTGGTGGGGGGGGGTGACTTATCTTCTATCTCCAAGTGGTCCAAGAAGGCCTTTCCACAGATAACTACCAAGAGAATGATGTAGCAACTACTAGATTCTTGGACTCACACACTCCTGTGTGATATTACATTGGTTATAGTCATAGCTGACTGCCATAGTTAGGGTTTCTATCACTGCACAAACATCATGACCAAGAAGCAAGTTGTGGAGGAAAGGGTTTATTCAGCTTACACTTTCACATTGCTGTCCATCACCAAAGGGAGTCAGGACTGGAACTCAAGCAGGTCAGGAAGCAGAAGCTAATGCAGAGGCCATGGAGGGATGTTACTTACTGGCTTGCTTCCCCTGACTTGCTCAGCTTGCATTTTGATAGAACCCAGGACTACCAGCCCATGGATGGCACCACCCACAATGGGCCCTCCCATTCTTGATTACTAGTTGAGAAAATGCCTTAAAGCTGCATCTCATGGAGGCATTTCCTTAAGGGGGGGGCTCCTTTTTTTCTGTAATAACTCTAGCTTGTGTCAACTTGACACACAAAACCAGCCAGTACACTGACCTAGGTTTTAAAAGAAGCCCCCATTCTTCATGCTGACTGTAGAATATGCTCAAAGGATGTGGGGTGGGACAGGGGGGACTGTGTATCTTGAATATCTTTCTAAAGATTATGGATCTCTTCCAGGTAGGTTTTTATTTTCTCAGAAACCCACACGAGAACCCACATGGAGCATGGGAACAGGAAAAGGTTTCGGTACAAGGGAAGCAGACCTGCTTTTTCCGGTCATTCCTACTCTCTGTTAAATCTTGCTCAAGTCATCCAATGCCTCAGGCCTTGGTTTTGCCCTCAGTCCAGTGACAGTAAGAACAACCTTCTTCTCGTAGGCTAAAAGGCATCTTACAGGTTCATCCATACGAACTACGAAAGGTAGATCTTTCTACATGTTCAGGGCTCAGTCACATTGTTCCTCCCTGCCCCGCCCCTATCCTCTGAGCATTCAAGAAGAGGGCTTGTGTTTTTAATCTATGCACTCTTAGGATCCTGGAAAGCATGCCACGATATACATGCTCAGCAAATATAGGAAGCATGAGTGAACAGATGAGTGAATGAATGAATGAATGAGGGGAAACAGACTATCATTGTATTTAGTTTATATCCACTTGACAACAGTTATTTAAATTCAGCAAATGAAGGGTTAAGGCAGTATGTCATCTGTCCCCCAGCCCTTCACCGTCCCTCATTTATTCATTCAGCAAATATTTATTGAGCATCTTTTATGGGTATGGTATTCCCTTGGGTTCCAGAAGTTATATGGCAAGATAAGTCATGCATAGTCCCTTCCCTCATATTCTAGTGATAAGAGGACTAAATAAATAAATAAATAAACAAGTAAAAAGTAACCAGTGCATAACACTAGTCAGTTATGAAAAAACAAACTTATGTGTTAGGATGTATATTGAACCATGGGTAGAGGCGGAGGTAAATTTGGGTTGGCTAATCAATGTCTGAAATCATGGATTTTTCTGCAGAGATTTATCAGAGGAAAAAAAAAAGTGTCATTGGGTGTCCCATGTGTAATGTGACCTAGGAAGAGCAAAGATCAAGAAGGAAGTTTGGGGAGGCAGATTAGGTGGTAGTTTCCCAACACCGAAGGTGCTCTGCACTTGAGCTTTGGGGAGCAATAGGAAGGAAAGGTAGGCAGGGACTCAATGGTAGTAGCCCCTATGATCAATGTGAAACCTTTGATGGAGCTTTTAAGGCAAACAATCAAAGATAGTGCCCTTTCTGCAGACTTCATGCTTGGATTATTCATTTGCTGACAGTCACCCAGTGAAGCAGCTATCACTGTGTACACATGGGGACTTGGAAATGAAGCATGTGGTGTGTGTGTGGATCAGCATAAGAATGGTGGTCCCTGCCTAGGGAGGATCTTCTTCTGTTAACACCAAACCTATGCTGACTTCCTGGAGAAAAAAAAAATACAGATTGTATTTGCCGTGAGAACGAATTGATAATGTCTGCCCACTTCTGCATCTAATCAATCTAGGTGACATTACAGTGTTTGGTTTTCACCAGAACCCAAGAACTCACTGCCACTGGCTTCTCCTTTTTCACACAAACACTGTGATCCCCAGAGGTGAAGGAGGGCGCAGGCAAGGCAAAACAGCTGGGGATTTGAGTCAGATGCTCGCACCTCCTCTCTTTAGACTGAATCAGAATTCTTCTCATCTCCATCTCCTCCCTTCCGAGAAGCCTCACAGACAGCTCCGATAGATGGGGACTGAGCCTGGATGATAAGTTAGATGATGTTCTCTAGAACTTTGGGAAATCACAGGGTGGGAGAGCTTCGCTGGTCTCCCAACAATGCTCCTAATGAGTAATTTACCACCACAGGCTGCACATGTGCCGGATCTGAAGCACAGGCTGTCTGCCGCACATTTGTGTCCTTGTTTGGTGTCTGCATGCAACTCGAGATTTCCAAATGCCACCAGAGGAAGCAGATGAGTGGCTTCCCTCCGGCTTTATAGATTCAGGGCCTAGGCATGCTGAATGCTGGCCTCAAGTCACACGGCAAGTGCTTCAGAGCACTGAGAACAGTGAGTGCCATTTATCCAAACAGTAAGGGATTTCGATCTTCACCGGAAGCCAGCATTTTGACCATGCCTCAGGAACTATTTCTTTCGTGTGTTAAACAAATGTGAGGCACCTATGATTGCTCTGGATCGCTGTTAGGTAAGGATAGGCATGTAAGGAGGAACAGTATAGTCACAGCCCTTTGTAAAAGTGTCCTTGTTGCCAACTGGCCATTACCCTTCTTCCTGTCTTCCCTTCAACCTCAGCGTGTCCTGATTCAACCCTGCTATAATCCACCTGGTTTGAATACTGGCTTAGTATGACCTGGGACTACAGCCCCTCTGTTTTCTCACCCGTGGAAGTCCTAGGTTGGTATATTGTACATAATAGTACATAAATGAGGGAATTAGTGTGCAAATGCAATACAATTAGTTAGGAGACTTTCTGTGGATTTTGGTTTTGTTTTTTTTTTTTTTTTTTTTTTTTTGATGATACACTATATCCATGATGTCTGTTAAAATGGAGCTTTCCCAAGCCTCCTGTCTGGAACATTCTGATCCAGTGCTCATGGGGCTGGGGACCTTGCTGTCTCCCAATATTCCAGGTGATGGTTTATAGAGGAATCTGGGAAGCATGGGCATTCCTCATACTGACTGACTTGGGAAGTTTTAAGATGCAGCAGTCTGAGCCACATTCAGATGCTGAGTGCGAATGAGTGGAGTCGGACACAATGCTCACACGCTCTCTGGTGTTTCTATATAGGCAGAAAAAATAATGGCTGCTTGAGAGTGCTTAGCACAGTTCCTGGACCAACACAACCTGCAATAATTGTCAGTTTTGAACTTTGCATCAACCTACTCACATATAGGAAGAGTGACAGAAACACTCAGAATTATTTATCCTGTTTTACATTTAGAATCTCTAACCTTTAAACATTTTTTTTATATTCCATTTATTTGTTTGTGGGAGCAGGGGCCTGCTATGGCACGCGTGTAGAAATCAGAGAACTTGTGGAATAAATTCTCCTCTTCTAATATGTGGGTTCTGGGGACCAAATTCAGGTTGTCAGGCTTGGTAGCAAATACGCTCACTTATAGAGCCCCCTCTCCAGCCCATCTTTTCTCTTCTCGACTAAAGCTCTCAGGAAAACATCTTTGTTTCTTGCTTTCCTTTGCTGTAGTCTCTCAAAGATATACCTAATGGTTTGTGTATACAACAGGCGCTGGCAGAACCCTGCTGGCCCAGTCACTTAGTGAAGAATACTTACGCTATAGGCACTGTATATAACTGTTTTCCAACAGATAAGTTAAGTGCAGTCCTGTGTAATGAATGAGGACAGAGCTGGACACAGAGAAGCAAGGAGAAAGAGCATTTGAAAATGTCGGGGGACTTTCAAGTTCACAATGGAAGAAAGATTGGAGCATCATCCATGGGAGTGAGAGAGGGTATTTCTAGTGAGAAAAATTGCTTGAATGAATCCAGAGAAGATGCTAGTAAGTGTAGAGAAAAAAGAATTGGATGGAGCATGGGATGGGGAGACAGAAGGGAGGTCAAAGCTGGCAAAAGATGTTGCACTGAGCAACAGTCATCTTGGTGGTTGTGAGGAACGAAGTTTGCAGAGTGCATGAAACTGGATATCATGAGGAGGGCTCTTGCCAAAGCCTTTCCTTCTTAAATAGGGGACTGACGTACAGGCTTACCACAGACAAACAGCCAACTCGGAGGTCAGGACACAGCGTACATAAATACACGGCGTGCCTTCTAGTCCTCTGGAAAGAGGCAGGCCACAAATTTGCATCTGGGTGTTCTGGCAGTCTGGTCACAGAATGGCACGTGATCCACGGAGGTTATGAAAGCAAAACAGAATGGCCGGCCGCTCTGGAGATGGCAACTTGAACTACTAGTGAGCATAAAGGATAAATCTCTGTGGTTCTGGAAGCAAGAAATCCTGCCCAAGGCTAGAGGACACTCTCGGCAGTAAAGACCACAAAGTTGATGAGCCCACTCTTTGAGTGTTAACAAGGGAGGCCGCATCAGTGGCTACCCGGACACTCTAATCTTTCAGAATCTGGACTGTCAATTTTAGTATTTGGAAGCATTTACTTTTGCAATCGTGTAGTATATCGTGTTCATTCCCTAAAAGCAATGGCTGCCTTGTTCAAGGTAGTCTAAGGAGCAGCTCCTGCAAAATTTCATTTTCTTTCCGGTGCTGTAAACACAGGACCAGGCTTTCAAATATGCATCTCACAATTCAGTCTCATTCTTTAAGCGTTTATAATGAAATGCCAATAATTGCCACAGTTGATTAGACAGATTCTTGCTAATGACATATTAAACGGGACAGTAGCCCAGCCTTCTCCCTTGAAGATTTGATTCTACTTTCAAGATTTGACGTGCTCTGATGGTATTGAGTCCTGGTCATGTTTGAAGCTGCCGAGCGCTTATCTCCTGTTTTAGTATGAAGTCATTCCAGACTGACCCGCTAGTGACACCTTGGTGAGTGCCCATATCGGTCAGCGAATTGTCCCATGGATAGATCATCTGCTCGTTTAAAGCAAAGCCTGGGACCAGATTCAAGCGTCGAAGCATTGTCCGTCCCATTTCCTGTCTCGAATATCTGCATTCTGTAGTTTCCCCTCTTAGCTCAACCCTAGATGGTATCTCTTTGCAACCACTAACTCAACCATATGTTAATCGCATTAGTTAGTCAGCCATCCAGGGATGAACAATAATAGATTAGTGGTTGAAATAGTGGGGCTGAGATGGTATCGCAGGATGGGTGGTTGTAATGTTTCTGTGATTGTAAGTGGATTGGATTGAATACCTGGCCTCCGGTCCACTGAACAGAAGCTGAACTTACATGTCAGATCAGTTCTCCAGTGGGAACCAGACTCTGTCCTCACTTTCAGGCGCTGCCTCTGTCTTAGTTTGTTCTACATCACTGTAATAAAGACCATTTGACTAAAAGCAACTTGGGGAGGAGAAAGAGTTTATTTCAGCTTGCACTTGTAGTTCATCATGAAGGGAAGCCAGGGCAGCAACACAAAGGCAGGGACCTGATGGTAGAAGTCATGGGTGAATACAGTTTACTGGCTTGCCCTCCATGGCTTGCTCAACCTCCTTGCTTATAGCACTTGGACTCCCAGCCCAAGGGTGGTACCACCTACAGTGAGCTGGGCTCTCTCATGTCAACCTTCAATCAAGAATGCTTGCTTACAGACAACCTGATGGAACCACTTCCTCAACTGAGATTTCTTCTTCCTGTAATATGTCTAGGTTTGCAAAACTAACCAGTATGGCTTTTCTCGTAGTATGCCTTTAACAATCTTTGTTATGACCGGTGTCTTGATTTACATGTCCTCTAACGGCCAGCATGGCGTCACAGAGAGGATACTAATGTGCTAACGTGATGGTAAATCCATGTTTTCCAACTCCCAGAATTCCTGTAACACTTATGCTATTGCTTTGCCTAAAGAGGCCGTCTCTGTGCAGGAATCCTTTTGAACCACCCAAAAGGTCACACAGTCCCTATTGATTTACTACCTTCCTTCCTTTGTACCAGGACAAGGACTACACATAGCAGGCACTCAGGACAGTCTTCTGAAATGACTCAATGAGCAGAGTGTGGTGCTATATTCCTATACTTTCAGCTCTTGGATGAGGTGGGGGGAAGGGGGGCTAGAAGTTCAAGGTTATGCACAGCTACACTGAGAATTCCAGGCCAGCTTAGATTACATGAGGCCATGAAGAAAGCAACAGGACAAGAGTAACAACAAAACACAAAAACCACCCAAAGGATCAATGCCTGTAAATGTAAATGGGAAGTCATGGGTGTTTAAGTAGGAATACTTACGTGGTAATAAGGAAAAACTGACCCTTGTGTGCTTACAGCATGGTGGGATGTGTTGGTCGTATAGGCACTGATATCAGATGTCTTCCAAAACTACTTCCAAGGCCTTCCTTGTCTTCTGCAGGAGACTTTTTTTTTTTTTTTTTTTTTTGAGACAGGGTTTCTCTGTGTAGCCCTGGCTGTGCAGGAAACTTCTTGAGGCAGAATATCAGAGCCTTCACTCATCAGACTCAACTCTGTGTGCACATCACACTGGGGAAGGGCATACTGTGCTGACCACACACATGTAAGGAATCAGAATAGGTTGTATGGTTCATGACTTATTGTGCAATGTTTCTACACAGTAATTCTGTGCAGTTCTTGAGCTATCTTTACCAAACCAAGACTTAGAGCCTGGGCCATCTCAGGTTTTACAGTGACCTAGTTTAGGTGAGCCCTATGGTCCTCTCAACTCTGCGACTCCACCTAATGGGACCCAGGCACATTTTCAACTTTATCTCTTAGCTGAACTTTTTTTTTTTCAATGACCATAAAACCAACCTACTGGGCAATCCTACTGAGACAAGTCATGAACTAACATGTTCAAGGTCATAAATTATATACAAACCAATGAATTAATTTTTCTTTCTATTTTGTCAAAGGCCCTCTTTGATAAGTAAATAAAGTCATGCTGTTCTCACAATGACAACTGTCATGATCTAGACATGAGATTTTTAGAAAACTGAATGTAACTAAATCTCTATCTCTCCCCCTCCCTCCCTCCCTCCCTCCCTCCCTCCCTCCCTCCCTCCCTCCCTCTCTACCTCCCTCCCTCCCTCCCCCTCTTCTGTGTGTGTGTATGTGTTTATTAGCTTCTCCAAATTCAGTTCCAATTTGTCAACCCTAGAAGCACATTAGTATTTTATTTTATTTTCGTGATCAAATTAAGTCACCTCCAGCCTTTACCACTCGCCTCTTCATCTCCCACACCCTGGAACCAAGTGTCATGATGCCTTGCTTTCTATCACAGACAGGGCACTGAAGTACTAAAGGTGGCATCAGTGAAACCCAGAGCAGTATCTCAGAGGAATCCAAAGAAAACAGATTGTCTTCCAGGGCCACAAATCACCAAGGCTTTCCAAAAATAACTGCTGCTTTGTCTAATGCACATTTATAACTGGACTCCTAATAAAGCTTTATTTCCCTCACATTGTGGTGTTTAAGATGCACATGATATAACGCTGTTAACTAATGTTGCTATTTATTTCTATTTGAGGTCTCGTGCCGTGGGACTGTAGTAGAATAGCTTAACAGGAGTGATCCTGAAAGATATTAAGTGTGAATGAATGCACAATGAGATCGTGATGAGCTAGATTTTTTTCAGTCCCAGAAAGAAGGCAAAGTTCCCCTCAATCTTTCCCACCTCCCTATAACTTGTAACAACATAGCCAGGCCTGGTGGTACTGCCCTGCTATCTCACCTACTCGGAAAGCTGAGGCAGGAGGATTGCAATTTCAAGGCCTGAATGCACAGTACAGTAAGTTTAAGAACATCCTAGGATACTTAAGGAGAACCTGTCTCAAGATAAAAAGTCAAAACGAGACTGGGTTTTGCATTATTTTCATCTCCCCTTGCATCACCTGGAACATGGTGAGGAATGCAGCGAACTCTGACCTCTGGACATGGAGAACTCTGACTTCTGGACATGGCATGGGTATTGTCCTTACAAATTTGCAGCAGCTATAGTTATCCGCACAAGACCCACATAAGAAGAGTCCAGCCAAAATTTCAGCATGGAGGAGCCCAGCTCTAATTCCTGTCCATTCAGAGATTGCTGACCACATATGCTGTGTAACTAGCTGGTCTCCAGCCCCTGTTGCCATGCCTTCTCTTCCATGATAGAGTGTATCTCCTAAAAGTATAAGTCAGAATCAGCACTTCTACCGTTAAATTGACTTTTATCAGGTATGTTGTTACAGCAACAAGGAAAGTGATGAATACAGCAAGTCACGCCTACCTTGTCTCTATTATTTGCCAATTTTAGCTGGTTTCAAGCTGGAAGCCATGCCCTCTCCTAGTCCAGCACTTTCACAGGTGTGTTTTCTCAGATGACTCATGAACATCGTGAGTCTCTGAGCCCTAGGTCCACCGTTCCACCGTGCTAGCTGTTGAAGGCAACCTTGATTGAACATGAGGAGGAGTCTTGACTTGTCTACTCCAAGCCAATGAGATTTCACCAAATTGGGAAAAAACCCTGCATCAGTCTTGGGATCTACTATATTCAAAGAGATGATGCTAAGGAAATCCTGAGTGGGAGGGATAAGCTATTTGATTTCGTGCTGGCTATTACTTTTAGTTTTTTTTTTTTTTTTTTTTTTTTTTCAAGAAGACCATTTCAGATTCAAGTTGAGTTTTCCCCCTTTCCTTCTAGATTATGAACTGGAAAACTTTGTCTTGGGAGTTAAATATGGCTCTTGCCCTGCATTTGCAAATAAAGTTTGATCGGAACACAACACTACTGCACATTTGACAATATTGCCAGTTGCTAGTTTTGTGCCTGGACAGTATTTGGGTAGGTGTGGAGAGTTGTGGTTCTATTCTTTAGTGCTTTCTATAAAATGTTTCCATAATTTTTCTATCCTCAGCTTACTCAGGCATCACCCACAGGAGTTTTGTTTCTGTAAATTAGCAATTTCTGTTTTTCTTTCAGCCCTTCCCTCCTCTGCTTCCTGCATCTTGTCTTCAAGTACCAATTCACTCTCAAAGGCTTAGAGCAAACCTTTTTTCCAGGTGCAAACTTGCTTTTGTTTGTTTGTTTTTCAGTATCTTTAGCTGGAGATGACATTCCCCCTCCTATCCTATTCCCTCAACTCTTTTTTTTTTTAATTTGAAATCAAAGTAAATTTTGTACCATTTAAGAAATTATAACTTCATCTTGATAATAATTATACAGATTTCTACCAATAGGTTATGGCTATGCAATAAGTCCTAGCTAATCCCCCCTGTTCCAACAAAACCACTACTTTTCCCTAGAAAGACAGACCATTATTAACCACATTAGTCCCCAAGCTCAGGGAATAGGGTCGCTGACTCTTTTTTTAACTTCTTCAATCTGATTAAGGGCATTGAGATTTTAGAAGAGGGGTGGGGGGAAGAATAAGTTGATAAGCCTCTGATGCTGTGTCTTCACTGAATCCAGATGGAATTCCAGGACATCGGAGGTTTGGGGGAGGTCTGCTCAGTATGCTTGATGAGTAGATACACCAAGGCTGTGTATTCTGCAATATACAATTCTCAGAACAAGTTTTAGTATCAAGAAAAAAAAAATTTCCCACCCCCAGGGGGCTGACATTTTTTTTAAAGATGTTGGTTCTGACGACTTTTTTTCCCGCTTGTTAAAATTGGTTGTAGTATTTACATTTCAGATTTTATCCCCTTACCCTACTTCCTCCCACCACCCAGAAACCTCCTATCCCATCCCCGTCCTCATGCTTCTATGAGGCAGTGACCGTACCTACTCCCCTCACTATCCCCTCCCCGCCCTCACATTCCCCCCCCCCACTGTGTGTTCATTTTCTTTATGGGACCAAGAAACTCCTCTCCCACCTATGTCTGACAAGGCCATCCTCCCCTACATGTACCTCTGGAGTCTTGGGTCCCTCCCTATGTGTTCCCAGGCTGGTGGTTTAGACCCTGGGGGGCTCTGGTTGTTTGGTATTGTTACTTTCCACCTGGGGTCACTATCCCTTTCTGCTCCTTCAGTCCTCTCTCTAAGTTCTCCATTGGGAAACCCCTGATCATATCAGTGGTTAACTGTGAGCATCGTCCTCTGAGTGTGTTAGTCTTTGGCAGACCTCTAAGGAGACAGCTATATCATGTTCCTCACATTATGCACTTCCAGCCATCCACAACAGTGTTTAGCTTAGGTGGCTGTACATGGGGTGAATACCCAGGTGGAATGGTCTCCTGATGGTCCCTCCTTCAGTTTCTGTTCCATGTTTTGTTTCCCTATTTGCTCCCTTGAGCATTTTTTTTTCTCGTTCTAAGTAGAACTGAGGCATCCCCTCTTGGTCTTCCTTCTTCATGAACTTCATGTGGTCTGTGGGTTGAGTCTTCGATAATCCAAGCTTTTGGGCTAACATCCGTGGAGATATGTTTGTGTAACTCTCTTCTTTTGGGGTTTTTGGAAGATTACTTTGTTGCTTTTTCTAGGTTGTAGTTTCCCTCCTTGTGTTGGAGTTTTCCGCCAATTATTCTTTGAAGTGCTGGATTTTTGTTGAGATACTGTGTAAATTTGGATTTGTCGTGGAATATTTTGGTTTCTCCATCAATAATGATTGAGAGTTTTGCTGGGTATAGTAGTCTGGGCTGGCATTTTTGTTCTCTTAGGGTCTGTATGATATCGGTCCAGGATCTTCTGGCTTTTATGGTCTCTGGTGAGAAGTCTGGTGTAATTCTTAATAGGTCTGCCTTTATATGTTACTTTGCCTTTTTCCCTTACTGCTTTTAGTATTTTTTCTTTGTTTTGTACATTTGATGTTTTGACTATTATATGGCGGGAAGTATTTCTTTTCTGGTCTAAACTATTTGGAGTTCTGTAGGCTTCTTGTATATTTATGGACATCTCTTTCTTTAGGTTAGGGAAGTTTTCCTCTATAATTTTGTTGAGAATATTTATTGGTCCTTTAAGTTGGGTGTCTTCCCCCTCATCTATACCTATTATCCTTAGGTTTGGCCTTCTCATTGTGTCTTGGATTTCTTGTATATTTTGGGTTAGTAGCTTTTTGCATTTTCTTTGACAGTTGTGTCAATGTTTTCCATGGTATCTTCTGCACATGAGATTCTCTCTTCCATCTCTTGTATTCTGTTGGTGATACTTGTGTCTATGACTCCTGATCTTTTTTTTAGGTTTTCTATCTCCAGGGTATTGTCCCTTTGTGATTTCTTTATTGTTTCTACTTCCATTTTTAGATCCTGCATGGTTCTGTTTAATTCCTTTTCCCGTTTGGTTGCATTTTCTTGCAATTCCTTAAGGGAATTTTGTGTTTCCTCTTTAAGGGTTTCTATCTGTCTACCAGTGGTCTCCTTAAGTTCTTTGAGAGTGTTATTTATGTCTTTCTTAAAGCCCTCTATCATCATCATGAGAAGTGATTTTAATTCTGATTCCTGCTTTTCTGGTGTGATGGGGTGTTCAGGGCTTGCTCTGATGGGGGAGCTGGGTTCTGATGATGCCATGTAACTTTGGTTTCTGTTGCTTACGTTCTTGCTCTTGCCTTTTGCCATCTGGTTAACTCTAGTGCTGCCTGTACTTGCTGTCTCTGACTGAAGGCTGTCTTTCCAGTTATCTAGCTTGTGTCTGATCTCCTAGGGTTCCAGATGTCTCTGTGATCTTTTCCAGCTGCACTGATTACAGTGGTACCTCTAGGATGCCTCAGGATATGGTGCCTCCAAGGTAGTAGTCTAGCTAGGTGTCTGCTGTTCTGGGTGCAGTGTCTCCTCTAGAATATCTCAGGATATGTTGTCTGACGCTCTGAGTTCAGTTGTTCCTCTGTGGCTCTGGGTTGAGTGGACCTTCCAGTATGTTTCAGGTGGAATCTGGGGTCCACACAACAGCAGACCTGGCAGAGGTCTGATCCAGGCCTCAGATCTGAGAACTAGTTTCTAAGACACTGTCCAAGTTAGAACGCCTAGGATCCCTACTTCCTCTGGGTTCTTGGAGGTTGGGGGCAGAGCTACCACCCAAGATCTGCTCAGTGCTCTGGCCCAGACCAGAAGGAACCAGTGTTCCGGGCCAGGAATGACTTCCTGGGTCCTTTTGGTTCCCAGTTACTCCCTGTTTAGGGCGGGCCCTGCTGTCTGCTTACCTAAGATACTGCCTGAGTTAGAGTGCCTGGGATCCCTGCTTCCTCTGGGTTCTTGGAGGTTGGGGGCAGAGCTGCCACCCAAGATCTGCTCAGTGCTTTGGCCCAGACCGGAAGGCTTCCCTCAACTCTTGCATTTCATAAATCCCTATGCACGAGGCTTGGTAGTTTTTCAAAGATGTCTGTTACCACTGCAAGGTTGAACTTTTGAAGCAAAAGAAAGAGTAGTTCCGGGATCTGTAACACTGGAAAACAGAAAATATGAGGTGTGTGGTCGCCCCAAAAACATCAACCAAAAAAAAGTTCCTGGCCTTCCTCATCTGCTGCTATGTCCTCAATATAACTAAGTACTAACTACTCCAACGTGCTTACCCATCCCAGTGATCCTAACCAGTGTGACTAACCTCTGTAGTGTGCCTGCAATTGTAGAATTCCCTGGAATTTCCAGGGGGGAAATCAGCACAGAAGTAAGGAGGTTGGGAGGAAGTGTTCATGCTAAAGTATTACCCTTGGCTCTCACCAGTCAGTGGGCCAGAGAGTTCTCATTTAACCCATCCTGGGGGTTGGGTCCACTGGTGAGGTCTCCCCTCCTTATTTTAATTTAGAACAACATAATTAGTAGTCTCCAAGGCCAGCTAGGAGCCAAGGTGCCCCTCTTATTTCTGACCTATCCTAAGACACTTTCCCTCCCTTCTTCATCTTTCTTCATAGTTGGAGCCAAAGGCAAAAGTATTGTCATGTTTCAGACACAAAGGGCTAAAAGGAAGAAAACACATGCTGGTGTATGAATTACCATGGGCTCTGTTGAAGACTGAAGAGGCAGAAGACTCAGAAACAAGGCAGAGGGAGTTGAAACCAGTTGATTCTCAATAAGAACTGGGAATTAAGCTAAGATGTTGTCTTCTATGCAGGATATGAGCTGAGTTGATTTGATGTCTTGAGAAGCTCCCAAATGATTGGCACAGACAGTGATTTTCAACCTGTGGGTCACAACCATGTTGAGGGTCAAACAACCCTTTCACAGGGGTCAGATATCAGATATTTATATTACAATTTATAACAGTAGCAAAATTACAGTTACAACGTGGCGATAAAAATAAATTTATGGTTGAGGGGTCAGCACAACATGAGGAGCATATAGGGTTGCAGCATTCGAAAGATGGAGAACCACTGTTGTGGGAGGTGGTAGCTCAGTTTTATAATAGACTGAAAGACAGTTCCTTCTGGAGATAGTAGAAGCATGACTCTTAAGTCTTGGTCCTTTTTTCTCAACCATTAGAGAGAGATACGGGAACACCTCACTGAGCTGGGTCACTGGTGAGATGAGTAACACTGGGGATCATAGAAATTACATCAGAATAATACAGCATAAAGAAGGGCACAGTCACCAGAATCTCATGTTGGATGTACTGGCTGGTTTTGGATGTTAACTTGACACAAACTGGAGTTATCACAGAGAAAGGAGCCTTCCTTGAGGGAATGTGTCCATGAGATCCAGCTGTAAGGCATTTTCCCAATTAGTGGTCAAGGAGGGAGGACCCAGCCCATTGTTGGTGGTGCCATCCCTGGGCTGGTGGTCCTGGGTTCTATAAGAAAGCCGGCTAAGCAAGCTTGGGGAAGCAAGCCAGTAAGCAGCACTCCTCCATGGCCTCTGCATCAGCTCCTGCCTTCAAGTCTCTGCCTTGTGTGAGTTCCAGACCTGACTTCCTTTGGTGATGAACAGCAATGTGGAAGTGTAAGCTGAATAAATCCTTTCCTCCCCATGAGTTGCTTCTTGGTCATTATGTTTTATAGAAAAATAGAAACCCTGATTAAGACATAGGGCAAGTCCCATTCTATCAGATTTTGAATTTTCCTGGCAACACAGAAACCATGACTGTCTTGTACTGAGACAACATTTTGGGTTAGAACTATCCATGCACCTCCACCATTACAAATTTGAAGAGCTTCCTGTCCATAGAGCTGTTGGCTTTGCCCTCTGTGACCATAAACTGCATACCTACAGTCCCAGCATGAAGATGAGAAATTCAAGGCCATGCAGAACTACATAGTCATCCTGGGCTACACGAGATCCACTCAAAATAAATAAATCAGCCAACATTGGGTTGAATAAAGGATGCCTTTGAAAAATAGCATGCCTCATTTTTTTTAAAAGTTATGGATGGCAGCAGTTGCAAGGTGATCTTGGTAGGTGGCAGAATGTAGGATCATTCCTCTGGGGACATCCAGTCTTAGAAAGTTATCAGGAGGTTAGAATAACATCAGGGTAACTGGAGAATTGCTTGAGGATGAACCCAACTCTCCCAGCTCCACCCAAGGGAACCTGCTTCCTACAGGGTGATCTTTGTTCTTTATATATAAAGGGGTATGTAAGGGCTCAGGTTTATAGTCACACTGTTTGGAAATCGTGTGGTCTTTTCCTCCTGCTTGCTCTTTTGGCTTGCCTCGGTTTCACAGAGCCCTCGGGAAGACACAGCTGTTGAAATGAGGTTTAGATGACGTTGGGGCCCTTGTCCCACTTGGCTCAGCTCTGGAGTCCAGTGTTTTCCTCTTAAGCCCTTAAGCAAAAATCAAAACCACCTGTAAGATACTGGCTAGTGACTGTGGTTAAGACAGGCAGCATAGCAGAGCACTTTCAATGTGGGCAGCTGGGTCTTCCAAACACATCTCATCCTTTTACGAAGCAATAAGCAAACTGCTGGCTTTCTTTTGGCAGTTATAAGCAGTGGAAGTGACCACCCATATGTGTCCCACCAGCCTCAGCTTGAGTTCTCATCCAGTGGAGAAATCTAGGGACTTATTTGTAAGGTCAAGACTATGGGTGTAGACAGTCTAGAGCAGTGGTGAATTCAACATGTGAACCACAACCCCCTTGAGTATCAAATGACCCTTTCACAGGGGTCAAAAAATATCAGATATCTCACCTATCAGACATTTACATTATGATTCATAACAATAGCAAAAACTGACAGTTATAAAATAGCCATGAGGTCACCACAACTTGAAGAATTGTATTGAAAGATTTTAGCTTTAGGAAGGTTGAGAACCACTGGTCTAGAGCACCAGATGGTAAATTCATCCTGGACCATAAATGGGGTGGTATTTTTGGTCAGAGACAACAAAGTATGGGGATGAGAAGATCAGGTTTGGCTGAGCCTTCCTGTGACTCAAACCTCAGAGGGAGGCATTGGTGCCTTCAGGGTGCTGTGACTGCGCTTAACACTCCGTGCCGCCATCTTGAAACTCTCTATATGCTTTGAGCAAGGGACTGTGTGAGCCACGGAGTCCTAAATGAAGGGGAAGTTAATTTCTTTCAAACTCAGTATTTCTAGATGATTTGTTCGAAAAGAAAACCAAGAGTAAACATGCTGATGGGGAAAGATTACCATCTCAGCAGCTCATTCAATATTTCTTTATTTACCGAACACTCTCTGAACATCTGCTCCAAACCAGACATTTCGTGAAGCGGTAAAGAGATAAAACTTGCCTACTGCCAGACACGTAGCTCTGCCACTGCATCCACTACATGAATTTCAATCAGTTTAATTAATCTACACCTTCCTGTCTATTTTATGGCACAGGAAACTGAGGCCCAGATGGACCAAATATCCACCCAAGGTCACAGAACTTATAAGTAATGGATCTGAAATGTCAAGCTGGGTAGGCTGATTCCAGAACTCTCTCTTAGTCACTCTGAAACAAGGCCTATTTGTCTTCTAAAAATTTGCCTTTTTGTGTTGTTGTCTACATTAGTTGTTGTTATTATTATTATTATTATTATTATTATTATTATTATTATTGCAAAATCCATAATATAAACAGCTCAGTGGTGTAAGAATTTAATTTGGCTTACTGTTTCTGAGATTTCCTTCATAATTCTTGGCACTACCTATTTGGGCGCCCATGGTAAAGTGACATCACTGGGGTGGGAATTGGGGAAAGAGATGACTCACTTCATGATGAATAAGAAAAGGGGGAGAGATTGATAGATAGATAGATGATACATACATAGATAGGTGATAGATTGAAGATAGATGATGGATAGATAATGGGTGATGGATATATAGTTGATACATAGATAGATGATAGATTATACATAGATAAATACATGAGAGATAGATGAATGATAGACAATAGATGATAGATAGATTACACGTAGATAGATAACAGACAAAGACAGAGAGAGGCCATGTGCCTTTCAAAGATGGCCTCAAAAACCTATTTCCTCCAACTAGGTCTCCTCTCCTACAGTTTTCAGATATCCCGAAATAAAGTGCTCAGCAGCTAATAGAGAGTTCAATAGATGAGGTGGGAGGGGGGCATTTTCTATTCTTGCCTTAATATTTTCCCCTTTCAGATGTTACTAGAATGGCTATTGTCTTATGCCACTAAACTTGGAGTGTATCTATCTGCTAAGAAGTCAGGAACTTCCATCTGATGTGTGGATGCTGTGGAAGAAGATCCAGTTTCCTGGGCAGTAGACTATGGTGCACTACAAGGCCAGACCATTATGTTTATTGGAGATGATCTTGAAAAAGTTGTCAAAACCCTAGCCTAGGTCACCTTTATCGAGCCCTTACAAAGGACTCACAGCTATAACGATGTCCTGAGCATCTGTGGATACTCCAGAGGCCGTCAGTTGCTCTCTAGCAATCCCCACTTGTGGTAGCTACATGCATGACATCTTTAAACAAGTGTTCAGTCAACATAGCTACAATGAATGTGAAATCTAGGTCTTTAATCAGACTTCTGACACTGAGTACTGCTGTCAGGAACAGTCTCCAAATTTCCAACCTCTTCTCTATGACAGTTCCAGACTCCTCACCCCAGGCATTGGACAACGAGATGATTGTTTTGTTAGAGACTAGATTGGAGCAAAGGTTTTAACAGTCACACTCCTCTAAAGAGAAACAACAAGGAGATAAGATCCTGCCTGGTCCAGGAACCCGGCCTAGCTAGAAACACCCTTGTAAAAAAGCCTGATAAATAAATAAACACGATTTCCAGGCTGTCTTCTCCTCTGCAAATGAGTTGAACCAGCTGGCCTCAGAGAGAAGCCCTGTGTTTTGTTAACTGGAAACAGATTATCAAACCCAATCAATGGAGCATGGCCTTGTAATGTATGAAAAAGAGAAGTCGGGGTGAGAATTTGTTCTAGGAAAGGCCAAGCAGCAGATGTCCCAAGCTTGGCATGAAAGTGTTCTGATGGGTAAAAATAATTAAAGAGAAATCTGGAAGTCTCGTTTTTAACTTTCCTTATGGGTCTTTGACAAAAATTTCAGGGAAATTCTATGGAGTGTGTATTGTCAGTATTTTAATCAGCCTCAGCTGTCAAAACTCTTGTAACCCGCTTCTTCTATTTAAACTGTATCTTCTAGGCATAAAATAATTAAAGGCATAGGCCCCATACAGTAGCTCAGAGCCCTTGCAATGTGGCAGAACTGTATGGATAAAAGGTATTATTTCAGGAAGCTTTAAATATAAATTTTGTTTTGTCACAGGGCTTCGGGGCACACATTTTCTATACTGTCAATCTTGATAGTAACAATATTTATATTTCAAATATAAAGATTAAATTGCAGTCTCACGTGTTTCTGGGTTTCATCACTTTTTTTTTTAAACCAGTTTATCATGTATCTTGGTATGTCACCATACTTTTTTTTTTTCCTGACAATCCTTTTGTTTTATTGAATGGTTATGTCTTTTACTGTCAACCTCAGGGTTGGAATGAGGAAGGCAGACAGCGCATCCTCTTGGGTTTGGTTGTTTTACAAACAAACGACTTGCTTCCACACCCTGTGGGAGGTTCTGCCAATGAAGTGCAGAAGAAGGAAAACAAACGGGAATAAACAGTGCAGACCATGTGTTCCGGGCACTGTTTGAACTGGCTTTGGGCTTTTCACCTGGAGTCATGTGTGTGCTTTCTCAGCTTGGCACACACAAACACGCAAGGGCCAGGCCAGGTCAGCTGAGCTCCAAGGAAGGAGTTTTGTTTGGTGAGTGACTGGGCTGGCTGTTTTGTGTCAAAGCGTGTTAGCTGCTAACATGCCCCGTCACTCCAGAGGGGCGGAGGCAGCCAAGGGAGTTCTCTAAGCCACAGGAGCTGATGAGTCTCCGAGTATGGTGGCTGGTTCAGTGTCAGCCCTTCCATTCTGCACGTCACAGAGTAGCATGATGGGAAGGAGAGGAGGGAATTATCTTGCCATCGGTGGGAGCAGAGACTGACTGTGGAGGCTCTGGACTTGCACACTGTTAAATAAGGAGAATGAATGTGTGAGCCCCTTTTCAAGTCAACAAAGTCCACAAGGAGGCCCCCTCATCTCTGTGATGGCAGATCTATGAGCAGAAATGTAGCTCTCTGCACACTGGCAGACATTACCAATCAATCTCAGCATTTTACACTAAGCCAGATGCCTTCCCAGAATGCTTTGCAACAGAGTTCCCCATACAGCCAAAACCAACCTACCAGGGTTGATACCCTGTTTTTCTCTTGCCAGGCCCTTCAGCTGAGAGAAAGATAAATGGACAGGCACATGGGTACCCAGCAATCACACAATTCAAGAAATACTTGGTTTGTTTGTTTGTTTGTTTGTTTGTTTGTTTTATCATAGTTCACTGCTCCAAATACATCATAGTTTGCCCATGCTTTCTTTCACCAAATCGCTGCTATCCTAACCTTGCCATGTTCACATCCATTTTCTTTTTCTTTTTTTCACTTCCATTTTCAAGAGGGAAAAGCAAGACTTCGACTCTAATACTTGAGGAAGTAAAATGTTTCTCAGAGAGTAGATTATCACAAGTACCACCGATTCAATTGAAACTGGGTCTTCAAATTCAATATCCCATACATAGGGTTCTAAACATATTAATATAGAAAGAAAAAAGATTGAAAGGATGGTTTAATTGGTGAAGTGCTTGCAGTGCAAGCTTGAGAAGTCACATTTGATTTCCAGAACCTTTGCAAAAAGCTAGGCATGATTTGTAATCCCAGTACTGGAGAACTAGAGACATGAGGATACCCAGTGTTCACTGGCCATTTGGCTTAACCGATGTGATGGATTCCAGGCCAACAAGAGAGAGTATCCTGAACACCAAAATGCAAAATGGAAATACACACACACACAGAGAGAGAGAGAGAGAGAGAGAGAGAGAGAGAGAGAGAGAGAGAGAGCAAGAGAGAGAATGAGAGAGATATGCAGGAGAAAGAGATTTTAAAATGATAGAATACTTCCAGACATGATTCTCTTTTTTAAAAGATTTATTTATTTATTTATTTATTTTATGTATATGAGTACACTGTAGCTCTCTTCAGACACACCAAAAGAGAGCATCAGATCCCATTACAGGTCGTTGTGAGCCACCATGTGGTTGCTCAGAATTGAACTCAGGACCTTTGGAAGAACAGTCAGTGCTCTTAACCGCTGAGCCACCTCTCCAGCCCCAGACATGGTTCTTGAAGGAATCTTTTCCCCTACTGGCTGTCTGAACACATACTGATAAAGCACGTATTTGAACACATATGACTATAGCATAACAGCATTTGCATGTAGCAAAACCCGTCTGTCTCATGCTTGTCTCGTGTTAAACTGCACACGGCAAGGGAAATAGAAACATTGACTGCCTCTGAGTCTTTCTTCTCCTTGCCATGTTAGATCCATGTCTTTCTTTATTTGGATGCCTTAACGTTTTTAGTGGCAAAGAACAATTTAAGTAAAAGAGAAAAGAAGATAAAATAGAAGGGTGGAGAGGGGGAGGCGGGAGAGAACTCTGACAGGTCTCAGCAAAGATCAAAACGGGAGCTAGAATATTGTCAGTGAAAGCAGGCAAGTCCCTTGCCGGGGGTCACATCCCTCTTTGTGCTTTGTGTCCTGTCCTACAGTCTCCCTCAAACCCTTCTCTCATCACCTTATTCTACTCTATATGACCTCAACACGGTCACACGACAGAAAACCTTACATTCTCAATGCTCCTACTTGAAGTCTTACATGTATATGTCTCTGGTTTGCATTCCCAACAGGGTAGACATGATTAGTAGGTTCCCGCTGTCATATACATCCGGGGCCAAGTGACTGCTTTGAGTCTAGATGAACATAGCTATTGTGACAAGGAGCAGAGACTTTACTTGACGTTATATGACCTAGAGACCCTGCCATGCATGCTGTGGGGAGGGGTTCTGAGATAAAAAGTTGAGGGATGGATGAGTAGAGGTCTGAAACTCTGTAACCAAGTTCTCTCATTATTAATCAATCAGTTAATAAGACAATGGAGGTTCGGGGGCTTTTGTTATTTGAGGTAATGTCTCATGCAGCCCAGGTTGACCTCAAACTTACTATGTAGCTGAGGATGACCTGGAACTTCTGATCCTTCCTCCTCCAACACTCTAGTGGTGGGATCATAGGTCTACCTATGGTCAATCTATGAAATGACAGGGATGGAACCTAGGTCTTGATACTTGCTAGGCAGGCACTCCCCCAACTGAACCACACCACCTGCCAAGATGATCCTTTTGAAAGAGTAGCCTCTTGGTCACACTTTACATGCAGCATGGCGTCCATCCTATGAGGCCACTCCCCGAGTCTCCTTCAGCACAATTGCGCAGTCTTATTCCTAAATGCAGGTTTGTTTTGTTTTGCTTTTGCTAATTCAGGAGGGGACTGTCATCACAGCAGAGCCCACAGCTTGCTGACTACGGTGTTGACAGATGAAGGGTATGTCTGGCGTGCAACATAAAAGAAGAGACACTCCCCAAAACTCCTGGAGGGGACATTGGTAAACCCCATTTCATAAGCAGAAACTCAGGGAAAGCAGCCATTAGTGTAGTTTTCCAATAGGTGATTGATGGTCTTGACGTTACCTGCAAAAGAGGGTTTAACTACGGAGAGCCAAAAAAGAAAAAAAAAAAAAAGTCATTTATAAGCCTAAGTAGTAACACGTCCCCGGGCAGCATGCAAAGCTCTCCTCTGTCTAGACAAGTGTTACAGAGTCCATTAGAGTCCACTTCCACCTGTCCACCTGTCACATGACGCTCGGGGCTTCCTAGGGAAGCTTAGTCACCTGTGTTGTGAAAAGCAAAGAGGGAGAGGGGGAAATGGGAGACAATCACAAAGACAATGTTGCAATTGGATGAAATCATAGACTGTGGACAATTTCTAACAGCAACCCAAAAGGAAAACCAGGAAGACATGAGGTTCTTCAGCAAACAGATGAGACCCATAACCAAACCATAGAAAGGAACACAGATACAGCTCTAATAAGGCCTTAGAAACACATTAAGGTAGGCAAAATCTGCTCAACTACCC
Organism: Arvicanthis niloticus; assembly: GCF_011762505.2. Classification (NCBI taxonomy): domain Eukaryota; kingdom Metazoa; phylum Chordata; class Mammalia; order Rodentia; family Muridae; genus Arvicanthis; species Arvicanthis niloticus. The sequence goes on along the minus strand of NC_047675.1, from coordinate 42,043,199 downwards.
ATGGAAACTTTGGTCTGAGTATATCTTAGTTAGGGTTTTACTGGTGTGAACAGACACCATGACCAAGGTGAGTCTTATAAAGGACAACATTTAACTGGGGCTGGCTTACAGGTTCAGAGGTTCAATCCGTTACCATCAAGATGGGAACATGGCAGCATCCAGGCAGGCATGGTGCAGGAGGAGCTGAGAGTTCTACATCTTCATCTGAAGGCTGCTAGCAGAATACTGACTTCCAGGCAGCTAGGATGAAGGTCTTAAAGCCCACACCCACAATGACACACCTACGCCAACAAGGCCACACCCACTCCAACAAGGCCGCACCTCTGAATAGTGCCACTCCCTGGGCCAAGCATACACAAACCACCACAAAGTACTTATCTAATCACAAACTCTCTTTGTCCCCAGAAGGAGATGGTCTGAATTAGATACACTCTGAACAGAGAAACACTGTCCTGAAAAAAATATATAAAAAATAAGATAAAATAAAATGAATCAATAAAAATGACATAAGTTGAAGAAAAATAAAGAACAGGAGAGTCTGTCTAGTCCTAAAATACTGATTAGGGTTCAGCAGTAGTATGTCCACTAAACATGTATAAGGTTTGAGCATCAGTCTCAGTTTATGAGCATATGCACACACAGACACACAGACACACAGACACACAGACACACACACACAGACACACACAGACACACACAGACACACAGACACACACAGACAGACACACACAGACACACAGACACACAGACACACACACACAGACACACACAGACACACAGACACACACACACAGACACACAGAGAGAGAGACACACACATACACACAGACACATACACACACAGATACACACACACAGACACACACAGACGTACACACACAGACACACAGACACACAGACACACACACACACACACAGACACACACAGACACACACACACAGACACACACACACAGACACACACAGACACACAGACACACACAGACACACACAGACACACAGACACACACAGACGTACACACACAGACACACACACACAGACACACACAGACACACAGACACACAGATACACACACACAGACACACACAGACGTACACACACAGACACACAGACACACAGACACACACACACACACACAGACACACACAGACACACACACACAGACACACACACACAGACACACACAGACACACAGACACACACAGACACACACAGACACACAGACACACACAGACGTACACACACAGACACACACACACAGACACACACAGACACACAGACACACACAGACAGACACACAGAGAGAGAGACACACACATACACACAGACACATACACACACACACATACACACAGACACACACACACAGACACACACACAGACACATACACACACACACATACACACAGACACACACACAGACACACACACACACACACACACACACACACACACACACCTAAATAACTAAAAGACTACTGAAGTCAGGCTTAAAGGGAAAATCTATCTTTCTATTAGGACCACTTAGCTGTAGGAAGAATAGTGTCTACAATGTAAAAACTTAACATAGAAAGTGAAGATTCCATCTTTGGGGGTGGGGGTGGGAGGAAAAGAATCAACAAGAAAGAATAGGGTGGGGGGAATATGGAGGAACTCAACTCTATCATGAACAGTTATTGACAGTAGCAGCAAATTAATCAAGAAGCTTGCTGGCTTGATGATAAGGAAGCTGTCAGTCTCCCTGCTGAGATTGGCATGCCTCATGACATGGGCATAATTGATGTCTATTCCATGATACCCAGTTCTGTCCCAGAATCTGGGTGAGAACAGCTGAGAGAAGCATCAGACTTAGACAGGAGATGCTAGAGAGGGGAGGTTGCAGATGGTCACAGATGTTCTCAGATAAAATAAGATTTTTTTTTTAATTATTAAAAGCTGCTTAACAGATGCCACATTTAACAAAGGAATGGTTCAGAGTGCCAGTGTTGGTTTGGGAGGGATGTCTGAGCTAGGCTGGGCTTTGAGCAAGGACCCTAAACAAACTAAAAGCCATGTGCCCTCACCTTGGTATGATTTTGTGTAAGGGCACTCTCTCTTCCTCCAGAGAAATCCTAAACTCAAAGACAAATCACTAGACAGACTACAGAGCCCACAAAGTTAAAATTTTACTCTCTATCTTTTTGCAGAAAAACAGCAAATTGTTGAGCCATGCTGTTGAATTTGCTCTCAGGGCCATCTCTCTGTCAGGAAGACCTTCCTCTCCCAGTATAGCAACTTGAATATGCTTTCACCAAGGCTCCATTTACTTTCTCTTCTTTCGGCAAATATTTATTAAGCCCCCTCTCTCTTCACCAGACTTTCTTCTTCTTGTAGATAGTTAAAAAGTACACAGCCTCTGTCGTCAACGTGCCTAAAGTACTAGCTGGAAAGATGACTCAGCAGGAAGAAGACATGTGTTACTCATGACAGGGGGGCTCCAAACCTCCTAGAACCCCAACCATGGGGGACCCAACGTCTCTTTCATAGGCAACTGCACTCCTGCACACATACGTACATCCAGATATATATGTGCACACACACAATAAAAAATATAAAGGAACCTTCAAATATTGCTTCATTTATAATGAGTACTTGGTTTTGGTTCCATTATTTCCTAGGTATTCAGGATGAATATGACTGTTGGGAACCAGCTTACATTTATTATTTTTCTATGTATGGTAAATTCAGAGGCAACACCTTGGTCTGCAGCACAGCCTCTACTTCAAATCTGGCAGCATGAGAAGCCATGATACCCATTTGACGGATGAGAACACTGGGGCTGGTAGACACAGTGTCAGTTGTCCAAGCTCATAATCGGGGAGTGATGGGTTCCTTGATGAAAACTAGGATTTTTCCAGAAGCCAAGTTCACACTCTTAGAGTGCTTTGGAGCCATTCAATACTTTCCTCTGTACCAGATCCTGTCTGAGTTGATAAGCAGAGGCGGAGGGCATAGGATTAGCAGCTGCTACTGAGCGTGCTCTAACCTAAACTCAGCCTTAGGCTCAGAGGCGAAGGCTCCTGCTTGTGTCTCCTGCTCATCTTGTGAGTGACATGTTTTCTCTATAGTGGCGCTGGAAAAGCCACCTCAGTGATTGGTCACCACATTCCCCAGATGTTTATTTTTCTCTCACAAGAACAAGGAACAAAAGGGATCCAGCCTCACAGTTCTCAAATAAAGGACAGAACTCAGTTCCTTCTCTCCCCTCTCTCACCGCTTTCCTCTCTAATGTTCTCATGGGGTGATTAGTTCCTCGTGCTTTCATGACTGCCTCTCATGACTCAGACTCCTGACACGTTTTAGCCTCTCCAGCCTGAGTTTCCATTCTGCTTCTTTCCGAAGTCGAGGACACGGGAGGGAGATGTTTAGACAGCAGATAGAGTTTATTTGACAAAGCAATTTTAAGCCCAAAAAGGCCCAATCAGCCCCCTGAGGCAGTGCCTCCTCGATCAATCTCGGTGGAGCTGGATGGCTGGGTCTGTTACATCACTGTCAGCACTCTTAGATCCACAGAGGAGAACTTCCGCCCTCTCCCCAAACCTCCAAGATCTCTTCTTTCAGAGGAAATCAAGGAGAAAGTAGGTTCCCAATTCATGAATCAGTGAAGCTTCCCAAGAGAGGGGTGAGCCTTTCATAGATGCCCCGGGATTCACTGCACCCATTTCCAACAAACCACTCATAACATTTATTTCTCTCTTTTTATTACTTTTATTTCTATAGGACCAGGAGGAATGCTTACCACGGTCTGTATGTGAAGGTCTAAGGACAAACCAGGGGAGTCAGTTCTCTTCTTCCACCACATAGGCACCACATTTTAAAATTTATGTGTCACATTTCCCCCCTCCCTTTAAATAGCTTGTGTGCATATATGGAAGTCACTCCAACCATAGCACTAAAAGAGAGCTTTATAGTCCAAAGGAGTTTACCTCCCTGATTGGATCGTCATCACTAGACTTCTTTTTTTCTTTCTGGACAGGTTCCTGTCTGGCCTGGAACTTGTTCTATAGATGATCCTGGCCTTGAACTCACGAAGAACCAACTGCCTCTGTCTCCAAAATGCTGGAGTAAAAGGTATGCTATCATGCCAGGTATCTGTAGACTTTTTAAAAGCTTTTTTTTTTTTTTTTTTTTTTTTTTTTTTTTTTTATGAATCAAGATAACGATTTTTATAGGAAATCTTGCTGACCCAATATGGCTTCCAGCTTGCCCATGCATCCCCTTTGACCATGTTCTGCCATAATAATATTTCAGATCGCCAGTTTGGATATGATGAACACCCTTAGGGAAGGCAGTGGAGAACCTGTGGAAGGTTTAGGACAGAAAGTTGTCCTCTTAGGTGATGCTGCCTTCATTTGGATGTCAAGATGGAGTTGGGGAGAGCAGGTCACAATGTTACAATGATGCCTCTTGGCTTGGGACCTAATGGTGTCTGTATTCAGCTTCCAATCATAGTTGAGCTTTCTAAGGTCCTCCATATGTTCCTTTAGTTCCAACGTGCCATGAGTTCATACTGTAAAGGAAACTTGGCAGTGCCCAGGGACTGAACCACCACAGTTATGAAGAAACTCTGACTATTTAGGAAGGGGGCCCAGTATTGCAGTGCAGCTCAGACTGTAACACAGCCTGTCTTCTCAACCTCCACCGTGTTTCTTTCCTCTTACTTCTTCAGTGTTGTCAATCTTTGGAATGTACAGATATTTTCAAACATCAGCCATTTTTTTTTTTTTTGCATTCTATTTGTGGTCTTTACCATACAACTAATATTTATTTCATTAATAATTTCTTCCAAATGACTTGCTTGTTCTAGACCTATTATTACTCTGTCTTATTCTAAGCATTGGCATATGAATTAAACATATATCCAGATACATAGCAATGTTAAACAGAAAGTTGATGTACCTGTTAAACATCCTGGGTACCAATTAATCTTTGGATGCCCTAACTCGGGAACGGGGAAGCTGCCAGCCAGATACTCAACCATCCTAACTAGAGAACTTCATGAGCAGGTGCCAATTCCTCCGCGATGTCCAAGCAGCAGCCTCTAGTCACACATAACTGTTAAAACCCTACATGCTTCAAACATAACTTTGAAATGGAATCTTTGCATCTAATTTTCATTAATATAAACTTAACCTTTAAACTACCACATAGATTAGTTAGTTTTACATAGCTCTGGCCAAATACCCAAAGAAACAAATTGAGGGAGGGTTTATTTTTGCTCATGGCTTCCGAGAACACAGTCCATCATGGTAGAGACTGCATGACGGTAGCTGGTTGTATCACGTCAACACTAAGATGGAAAGCAGGAAGCTTGACTGGGGTTATAATCCATAAAAGCCCTACCCAACAGCTTCCCACTTCTTCCAGGCTGGCTCTGCTCCTAAAGTTCCTGCCATCTCCTGAAACTATGCTGCCAGCTGGGGACCAAATATTCAAATAATGAGCCAGGATGGGGTTGGGGACGTTTCATATTCAAACAGTAATGGGTCCCTCGATGCACATCGAACACCAACCTACACAGGTGTAATACAAGTTCTGAGCCTTGGGCCAGACACTATGTGAGTGATTTATCATTTTATACAATTTTTTTTCCTGGTCTTTTCTAAGACCCCAAAAGGTAACATCTGCCTCATCCTCTGGTAGGCACAAGCTGAAGAAGAGGTTGCTTCTTATGGTATATTTAAATATACAAATAAATCCATCCTTTTTTACTTACAGGAGAGAGGGAGAGAGAGAGAGAGAGAGAGAGAGAGAGAGAGAGAGAGAGAGAGCTGCTAGTGAACAAACTGTCACCCAATCCCAACTACATTTAAGATTTAAAAGGTTGACATTTCTGGTTTTTTTTTTCCACTTCCTCCTTTTCAAACACCCAGCCCTCCTCATTAACCAGATATCTTTATTCTCTAAATATTTACCACCCAAACGAAATTTACAGTTTAATTTGCTGTATAAAATCATTTATTGACTGATAAACCTCATTACGGAAACCCAGGCACAGCCCCTGGTACTCCCGACAGTTTTAATTCCTGTAGCAGCAGGCTACTGCTAGAGAAAAACAATCCTGTCAAATTAACGGCAGGGGTCTAAATTATTCAAATACACTAAATCCATGCAGAACCTTTCCCCTGCTCATAATTTTTCTGTCGGAGCCAACAATTAACTGGCAATATTCTAACTTAAACAATGACAGCCATTCTAAAAGAATTCTGGGAACAGGGTACATGCCACCTTCCCATGTTCCCATGTGTCTTTCTGCTGCCTGGGGCACCCAGAGAGTGACCTTGGAGGGAGCCCATTTAAGAGGCCTTCTCTGACAGTGCTTCTCACTTTTGCTGAGTTCAGGGTCCCCTTAGTCCTTTTTTTTTCTGTCCCCCAGGTCAGAGTACTACTGTTTGGACATCAAGGTGTGTGTCTATGTCCCTAGTGTCTATAGCAGGTGTGCGTTAGGCTGCAATTAGCTAATTGCCTGTGATTCTCTCTGCTTGTGGGAGAAAGGGGGTGGGGGTGGGCTCCTGTTTCTGCTCTGCAACAGCAACCAAACTAATTACCAAGTTGCTGATTCGAAAGACAGGCCCACCTAATTTCAGCCTAGGAGACAGAAAATACCCAGAAAAAAAAAAAAAAAAAAAAAAAAAAAAAAAGGCAAAACACAAATCCAGAGAAAGATCTTAGCTTCAGAATAACACTTCTAGGTGGAAAAAAAAGGAGGGTGGTGGGGGGGGGGAGAAAATCATTCCCATTGTATTGAATCTCAGGCATAGCCTGTACACTGAATGGCCCTGGTTGTGGGTAATCCCTGTGTGTTCATCTAATCCCCTGATGTCTGTGAGCTTTAACAATGGTGAGTTTCTGGCTAGGACACCCACTGCCAAAGTTCTTAATGGGGGGTGGGGTAAGGAGCAAAGGAGATAACTCAGTTGGTTAAGGGCTTGCCATGCAATGGTGAGGACATGATTAGATACCCAGGAACCACTACCCAGGAACCACTGCTGAAAGTAATCTTCAGAGTATGACGTGTAATACCAGAGGAGAAAAGAGAATCCCTAGGATCTTTGTCAAGTTGGTGAGCTCCAGATTAAGGAGAGACATTGTTTCAAAAATCTAAGTGAGGAGGGGTTGAGGAACACAACAGACTTGCATGCACACACACACCACACACACACACACACACACACATACACACACACACATACACACACACACACACATATGCACAAATCACACACATAAAAATATACACACCACACACACATATATACACAATCATATGCACATATCACACACATAAAATATATACACACCACACACACTCACACAAACACATTCACACACACATACACACTACACACACACACACACCACACACACACATACACACATGACACACAAATGGTGATTTCTTAAAATAAATTGAATGCTGACTGTCTACTGTCTATTAAATATGGTACCCAGGAACATCAGGGAACTACATGCAGGAAGAGATGCTAAATAAAGGATTCTACAGGAAAAAAAAAATCACAGCTAGCCCTATAGATTGTAGCTGGGGTTGGTGAGAATGTATGAACAAGTCCATTCCAAGAATTCTGTTACAGACACACATGAACATACTCAGACACACTGATCTGGAATCTCTGTGTTGACTGCAGAAACAGGCTGTCTCAAGTCTACCTGGCTCATTCATAGTACATCCGGGTTTAAGAATGTCTGTTTCTCTTTTGCCAGATAATGGCTACAGAACGGAGAGGGCCAGGCAATAATGGCCGCAATCCTAATGCCAGTACACCAGTTGTGCAGAGACAACACCAGTAGATATTAGGGAGGAGGATGCTCATAGCATACCCAGGGTCCCTATCAAAGGCAGCACAGAGCTGAAGATGTGAGGCAGGCTGGAGATGAGTCCGTCTGCTTGCAGTAATTCTGAATGTCCTCTTTGTATTCTCAGTGTAGGTAGATCAATCCATGTTTTGTGTTTGTGGACCATGTCCCCTATTTTTATAGTTTTATTTGTTCTATTAAATGTTTTATCTCATAGCCCTTTTAATTATATGGGAAATTTATGAAGATAGTATAGAGCCTTCTGTGTCTTACACTCAACCCTCTCTATTTAACACTAATAGATATCAGCTATTTTCTATCATTTATCTATTTGTCTGTCTATCTATCTATCTATCTATCTATTACGTAGCTATCTATCTATTAGATATCAGCTATTTTCTATCATTTATCTATTTGTCTGTCTATCTATCTATCTATCTATCTATTACGTAGCTATCTATCTATTATCTATCTTTTATGATCTATCATATATCTATCATCTATTATCTATCTATAGCTATTATCTATCTATCTATCTATCTATCTAACTATCTATCTATCATGTGTCATCTATCTGTATCCATAAATCTATTAATGGCATCTGAATTAACCTGCACCCTGATACCACTCCATTTTGATGTAATGTCTCTTTATAATCAGAAGAATGTCTCTGGCCTTAGGCACATGTCGGGCACAAGTTTGCAGGAACTTCTTTTACATGAGAGATCCAGTTAATGCCTTGGACCCTGTCTTCCTTTCTCATGCCTGTCTTTTTCGAAAACACTTATCATGCACTGGCAACAGACCCAGAGTTTGCTTTAGGTCTGTATCAGCTACCCTTACCAACCTGGACCCCAGTAGAGCACTGAATTCCATTCAGTAAGATTAATCCACTCACAGGTCCATGCTAAGGACAGGGTTACTGGGGATGACGAGGGACCTAAATCAGTCTGTAATGAACTGAGGGAGAAGCCTGGGTCCTTGTTCCATTTATTACTGTCTTTTCTCTGAGTACCACCAGATGAAGTAATATGAGATGCTGCAGTGTCTCAGAGGGTAAAAGTTTCTCCTAGGCTGGGACAGCTGACACAGCTTCTCCAAGTGGGTGATCATTCAGCTGAGGCCTGAAGCATCTATTGAGTATTCAAGTGCAGGCTGGGTGCTGAAGACTTAAAAGAGGAGAGGAAAATACAAGGTTACTGATCTCTTGGAGATCCCGGCTAAGCAAGGGAGTCAGGCATTTAATAGTATAAGTGGCCATTAATCAGGTGGGGATAAGATGTGAGTGTCAGCCCTGAGATTGTGCCTTCAAGAATTTCCTTTATTTCTCACGTCTCTGCCTCTACCAAGTTCCTGTGGGAAGATCTCTGGGAATATTTGAAAGCCCCTTAGCTCACTCAGAACTCTGCCTAATGCGTGTGCATCAATCAGAGGGGGGAGGGGAGAGGGCTAGGATACCAGTGGGACCACATGCATTTGATCCTTTTTTATATGTAAATGCGACTTTAAATAATATTTTGTAATGACCTGCATTCCTGTTAGGGGATATCTCTTGATGATTAAGCTTTCTCTCTGCAATTACGACAGCCTAGTGATCTTGTTAATTAATGCCAAAGAGGGTTTTTCGGCACCTCATTAAAGGTTTTTCCTTTTCAGGACACCCAACGCTCTGGTGTGCAACCAGGGGCAGAGAAAGCCATTTGCCTGTGGGTGGAAAATCATCATTTGATCCCCTACTTCTTCCTTCTACCCTCGCCTCATTTTTTATGGCACTCCACCCTTGCTTTATGTTCTTTCTAATTCCTCTCTTCTTCAGCTTACTTCTCTTCTTCCTATTTTTTTATTCCAAAAATATAGTTGCTTCTGGTTCTGAAATATTCTAAAGTCACCAACCAATGTTTCTACTCTCCTGGAAGGATAGCTTTACATTCTATTTATTTACTTTTTGCATTATTTATTTATTCTATTTATTTATTCTATTATTTATTTATTTATTTATTTATTTATTTATTTATGTGTATTGAGTGTGTGTGTGTGTTTAATGTGTCTTTCTATGAGTATGTGTACACATGTAGGGAGGTCAGAAGTGGTCGTTAAATGCCTTTCTTTTATGGCCCTTCACATTGTTTCTTGAGACACGGTCTCTCCTTGAACTCAGAATCAGACTGACTGACCATCACGCTTCAGCATAGATCTCTCTCCTTGCCTCCAGCGCACTGGTTATAGACATGTGCTGTTGAATCTGGCCTTTACAAGTGAGCGCTGGGCATTGGCACCCTAGCTTTCATGCACGCAAGGCAAGCCATCTACCAGCCGAGCCATCTTTCCTAGGCCACATTTCCTGTATTTATTTCTATACCTTCTTCTTTCGGATGTAATTTGGCTGAGAATCTTCATTGTTTCCAGCTCCTTCCTAAACAGCAGCAAATGGTTACCAAGTGACATCTTTGTTTTGTCCAATAAAAAATAACTGCAGATGAAAAGACAGTTAAAGGGGCCCTGATTTTGCCAATGCTGTCATCCTCATCACTAGGGATTGACAGACTATTGGCAGTCAGTGTCCTGAAAGTCAAACCTTGTTCTCTGCTCACTTTGTAAAAACAATGTTTTATTAGACCCTAGACACACCATCAATGACACATTCCTCATGACTGCTTTGGCGCGCCAGCAGCTGAGCGGGTGCACTGAAGGCATGTTTGACCCACTAAGCCTAAAACATTCACATTTTGTGTCCCTGGAGATTCTGATGTCCATCCATGATGGACTCGAAGTATGAAAGCAGCCATGTTTAACTTTCTTTGATCTTTTCTGCCCCCAGTGCATTTGACCTTTGAGTATTCCCTCGATTCCTTTTTTTTTTTTTTTTTTTTTCTTGTCACTTTTTGAGTGTGTGTGGGTCTCGTTGTATAGCCCTAGATGGTCTGGAACTCACTATGTAGACCAGGTTGGTACCATTCTTACTGTGATCCATCTGCCTCTGCCTCCTGGGTGCTGGAACTAAGAGTGTGCACCCCAACACCTGACTCAATTCACCTTTTAAAAGCGAATTAATTTGGGAGCATTTTCCCTGTTAACATTTTCCTGTTAATGTATTTTTTCTCTGATTGATGTAGCATGGGTCATCTCTGTATTTCTTGCCTTCTGACTAGGTTTTATAGTAGAATCAAACATTCAATGCTTCCAGCTCTCTTCTTGGCCGCTGTGAAAATTTTCAACAAGGCCCTAGATGTGTGGAGCCCAGGTCTCTTCCAGTGTGGGGAAGACGCTTGACTTGTTTCTCTCTGGGTTTTCTGCCCTTGCCTTCACTGACCCAAAGGAAACCCACTGGGATTATGCTGAATTTTTCTGAACCATTGTTGAAACTGACATTGAACTGGTCTGGCTTTGAACATAAGACAGACCTAAAAGAATAGTCAAGGCAGTGTTGGGGGTATCCATAGAAGTGGATTTCCAAGAGGGCCCAAGACACCTGAGAGAGCTATGACAGGATGGATGCCCCCTTGTCCTAGAAGGTAAGGGTTTGGAGAGTCATAGGTAGCATTCAATAGGTAGACAGTAAAGAAGAAATAGCCTGCAGGTCAATTACCGGCTTGACGAATGCATCTCTTCTCATCCAGAGGTCTGGATACAACAGTGAGTACCACAGGGGCATGTGAAGGCAGATGCTGCCTCACCAACACTGGGTGGCCATGAAACCAATGGTCAAATGCCAGTCACAGATATAAGAGGACATAGCTAGAAGTCTCAGGGTTATGACATGACTTAAGGGTCAGTGTGCAAAGGCTCAAGGTGAGTATGGCAGGCATGTAACTGCCCAGTCTCAAGAATCCTGCTTGAGTCTTGAAATGCCAGAGTGGGGAGCTACCCAGTGGCCCCATCCACTCAGAGGAGAATGGAGGGGGGATGGAGGAAGGATTGTGAGAGGGGATGACTGGGAGGGGCTAGTGAGTAGGATATAAGGTAAATAAGTAAAAAATATTAAATTTAGAAAAACAGAACTCCTGCTTTAACTCCAAAGAACATGGATGTGAGAATGACATGCATATGGTTCTGTTAATCAACAGAAGGAATCTTGAAGACTCTCTTAATCTACTTTTTATTGCTTTAATAATGGTCATGACCAAAAACAGCTTGAGGAAAGGGCGTTTATTTTATCTTATATTTTAATCTTTTTTATGTTATCTTAAAAGTTCATCATGGAAAGAAATCAAGGCTGGAACTTGGGGGCAGGAGACAAAGTACAACACATGGAAGACCACTGCTCATTGGCTTTCTCCCCATGGCTTGCTCAGTCTGCTTTTTAAAAAATACAACCCAGGACCACTGTCTGGGGTAACACTGTTCCCAGTGGGCTAGCCCCTCCTATATCAATCATCAGGAGAATTCTCCACAGACTTGCCTACAGACCAATCTAATGGAAGAATTTTCTCCACTGACTGTTCGTTTCCTCTTCCCAGCTGACCCTAGATTGTGTCATCAACAATAACCAGAAAACCCAAACCAAATCAAAACAACAACAAACACCCAACTAAATCAGCGCAGAGAGACGATGAAGGCCCCTGATGATTTGATAGAAAAATGAAAAAATTAGGAATGTTCTCCAGTTGGTCTCAGGGAGGGGAGTGAGACTGATATAACCCATGACCCATAAGATACAACCCATAAGAAAGGGCTGGCTCTTGCTGATTCTGAAAGCAGAGTAAGTCACATGCAATGAAAAAAGAGAAGACCAACGCTGAAGACAGCTGGCTGCATGTCAGTCCTTCACCCACCAAGTACTAAACTCTGGCAACAACTGGAGGATCCGGCGAGTTCCTCCTAGCTTAGACCTTATTAGGATGTTAGAAAACTAATAAAAAAAAGTCCCTGCAGCTACAAAGTATCCCTGTTCTACAGAATTATAGGTTGCCAGATGTGTTTTGTTTAAACTGGTGGTTGGTAGTCAAGTCAAGGGACCCAGATTTCCTGAGTCTCAGGGTTTGAAGGTCCCCAGGGTGCATGTTGGACATACTGAGATGTAGGAGAAAAAGCTGTGTCAAGAAGCCCAGGTGAGGGTGGGCCTTCAAGTAGCCAGGTGTGAAATAGAAGCCAGCCTTGGGATACATTGGAAGACACCGTTCCAAGGCCAAATTGGACAGGGGGGACCAATTTGAGCAAGTGTGACCAATTTGGAGACGCAAATTACCTCTGTGGGTAATGAGCTTGCTTCTACTCAGAGTGTGTTAAAGTCCACCTGGGCAGAAGGTGGGGCTAAGCTGGGAGCAGAGAGAGGCAGAGCTACCACCGAGGATGCAAAGCAAGGCAAAGTTTTCAGTAGGAAAAGAGCAAGACAAAGCCAGAAACTCCCACCAGGAAACTGCTCTTAAGCTAAAGGCTGAAGTGTGAATCCCAGAGGAACAGCAGAAGCCGCAGGGAGCACACAGGAAGCCCCAACACTACACAGCACAGGAAGCAAATACCAAGCAGAAAGACCCAGGGTATTCGGGGCAGGTATCCCTTAATCCAGGGAGACAAACTGCCCTAGTTACTTGTAAACTAAGACTTCAGTTGAGGCTTGTCAATCTGAGAAAATGTAATGGCACATATGGCTGGAAGGCTCTGTTCATTATCTGGGTCCTGCTTAGAAAGTCTATCACCTGTGTGTGTGTGTGTGTGTGTGTGTGTGTGTGTGTGTCTGTCTGTCTGTCTGTCTGTCTGTCTGTCTGTCATCTACATTATGTGTCTCCCTATGTATGTATGTGTGTGTATGTATGTATGTATGTATGAGTTACCTATATATGCTATATCTATGTATATATGTACGTATATATCTATGTATCAATGTACCTGTCATCCACACATCCACATTATATATCTGTCTGTGTATGTATGTATATTTGTATCTTCTATCTATCTGCATCTATCTATCTATCTATCTATCTATCTATCTATCTATCTATCTTTCCATTCATCCATCTATCAATATCTGTATACATAAATGCATATATAAATATGTTTAAACACACAATACTGATATTTACTATCTGAAAGCATTGTTTTTCTTCAACCAATTTTACTTTTTTCAATTTTTCTTTTTTTCTGCTTCTGACTAGGACACTACACTGGAAATGATGTTAAGGCTATTTTAATTAAATCACATTTATCACTCTTTTATTGATTGATATTAGAAATATTTAAGTGGAGGATGGGGATGGATGAGGGAAGCTCTGTCTGTCTGTTTCTGCTAAGTCCAGTCAGACAAGCTTAAAGGGGAAGGAACTCAGCAACGAATTTAAACAAGAAGCCGGAGGGAGGGTGGCTTTCTGCTTAGTGCTCTGGTTGCCCTTTCTGCTTGTATCCATGAGTCAAGTCCAGCCAGTTTCTCTATATAGTTAGGGGACTGTTGTGAACTTGTCTGCCGTAATTATCTTGTACTTTCTCATAAAATATTCTCATTTGAATAAAAACCCAAGACATGAGCAAGTGTTGCTTAGTATTCTGACCTCCTTGAAATAGGAATGCACACAAAACCTTACTATCATTTTCTTCCTAATGCTATGTTATTCATGCAGACAAATGCTCATGGCAACCACAGAACATGAAGAGCAAGGTTGTCATGGGGTCTGTCCTACCTTTAAATCCTCCGCTGGGGGGACAGGGGTCTCCGAGGTCGAGTTTTAACCATTTTCTCTCAAACTTAATTTCCATGACTTGATTTTATAAAAAAGTAATTTTTATAATGGTTTTTAGGTGGCTATAATTGAAAGAGAAAATTTTCACCCTGAGAGAGCCTCCCCAGATAGCTTTCTTTGACATTGATATGTCTCTGCTTGGCCAGAAGCCATGGAGATAGATTCCCCCTCATGTTAGACAGTTAATTGTTCTCTGCCAGGTCTACTTGCAGGAAGCTGAGAACCAAGGCAATTATGCAAATAAGTCAAGAAAAAAAAAAAGGAAGAAAACCACCCACCCATGTGCTCCAGTGAGCTAAGACTTCAGTTGACAATGGTCTTGACTTGACTTGTGCAGATAATTGCCTCAAGTTCTCTATGACCATGGCTGCCCTGCCGAGTGCGTGAGGTCCTCCACTCTTTGAAACAATGCTCCTATCTTCTTAAAGGGAAAGGACAGAAGTAGATTCTGATGTCCCTTAGCCAGATGCAACTGGTTCTGGGGTTAGAGTGTAGTTTAAGAAAGTGGTTTAGCCAGGGGGGAAGCCCAGAAAAATCTTGCATGGGACACTGGGAAATGAAAAAGCTCTTCAAAGGGTAATACTTCTTTACTCCTGCTGCAGAACTCCAGGGACCCATGTTGAGGTGGCCGCTCACTGGGGCTTTCAGTCTGTTACGTTTGGGTGCAGATAATCTCCGCAGCTATGATGGTGCCCTCTGGCACACTTGCAATGCCTTCTGCGAAGGTCTAGCTGACATTCTTCCATGGACAAACTGCAAGGAGAAGTCAGTGGGATACCAACTTGGCTTCTGGACTCTTCAAGAGCAAAGACTTCAATTTTTGTGGTTCTTCAGCTCTAAAGTTTATTTTCCCCTCCCTCCCCTTTTCCTCGTTTCCTCCCTCCTTCCTTCCCTTCCTTCTTCCTTTATCTCTCTTCCCTTTCTTTCTTTCTTTCTTTCTTTCTTTCTTTCTTTCTTTCTTTTCTTCTTTTTCTTTTTTTTCTTTGGGGACACTGTCTTGTTGATCAAAAAGTCAGCTCCCAGAGGCTGAGGTCAGCTGTGTCTTGTATCCATCCTATCTAGCACCTTTCTTAAGCTGCTAAGATAATGTTTGCCAACTCCAAGTTAAGGCGGGACAATAGCATTAGTTCTCCGACTTGACCTTGTATCTCTCATTCATCTCATTCATTTAGAGACCCACACCTTCTTAGCTCATGGTTTCTTCCCCTCTAAGGCCTGTAAATGTAAGGATCTTCCTTTACTCTCTGTGTTGCTGATGGATCTTCACTATGTCTAAGGATGTTTAATATTTAAAACAAGGAGGTGTCCTGTGGCCCAGGCTGGCCTCTAACTCATTATATGACTGAGAATGACCTTGAACTTCTGATCAATCCTTCCTAAGCCTCACAAAGCGCTGGGATTTCAAATAGAGGCCGTCACACCAAGTTTAAAACCATCTTGTCTTGACTTAGAGCAGAGCTAGGTGTTTGGATGTGAAACTGAAGAATGTTTACCTTTTCATTCTGGGGAAGGAGCCTTCCAGGCAGGTGTGCTTATAACTTTCAAGTTTCTTACAAACTTACAGTTACACTTAAACACAAACAAACAAACACCACTTAGGTGATGGGCCTCCTTTTATAACAGTAATTTGGAAATGCTGTGGTATTTCACTTTCTCATATACTTTTCTGTTTTAGCTTTGAAACAGAAAGATCTCACAGTATGGGGTCTTAATCTGTAAGCTTTTCTGAAGCCTTTGGCTCCAGGCAATACAATTCTGCCCAGAATTTTTGCTATGAGCTGATACAAACATAGCCAGGCCAAGTCAAATCAACAGGTGTTTGTTTAGCACTTAATATATATTTTGATTACATAGGGTAAATGCTTCTAAACCACACACTGTGCTATTTGCTCAAGGTAATTTTTTTAAAACCTTGCCCGTGGTATTATTGGCAAATAAACTCAGTAAGGAAATAGCAAGAGAACTAACTCCTAATGCAGTAGAAAGCACAATTGCTTTGTAGTTTGTTTCATGTAGCATTTTTAAAAGACCTGAGTACACAGAGCTCAGGAACTGCCTCCCCACCCCCAACATACAAAAAAAAAAAAAAAAAAAAAAAGAAGACAATTTCTTTTTTATTATAACTTCCTTTAAGAACATTTGAGAACATCAAATTTGTTCAAATGTGATGTGTACAAAAATTCAGGGTATTGTTTTGATACCTACATGTATAGAGATACTGTGGTTATCTATATTTGATATCACTTTGTAAGTCTTTTTCAGTTGAAAAACTGAAAGACAGGAGAGAGCTTGGAAGGGAGCCATGTGTGCTTGCTACTCTTATTGCGGAGAGTATCTCTTAATTCTACTTTCAGTTTTTTTCCCATATTCTGAGAGCCTTGACCAGCTCTCTCCAACTGGTTGTGTCTCCGAGCCCCTGGCCACATCTGGTGCATTCACCTATTGTACTTCCTGGTTGGATATTTGGAGTGTGGTTCTCTTTGAACAGGGACGATCTGGGATAGCTCATGTAAAATATATCCTCTTGCCTGTCCACTGACTGGAACATAATGGTTAATCATTAATGCCTGTTGAGTTTGCCTGCAATTTTTTTTATTGTAATATATCTGAAAGAGGGAGAATAAGAAGGATGTAGAGAGAGGAGACGACGTAGGGGAGAGGAAATGGGGAGGGGAGGAAGAGGAAGGAAATGGGAAGAGGAGAGGAAAAAGAAAGAGACATGCTGTGGTCATCTATTATTGCTATCACTTTGCAAGTCTTTTTCAGCTGAAGATAAGAGGAAGAGAAATATAGAACTACTGATGGAGATGGCTCATTCAATAGGTAAACGTGCCTGCTGCCAAGCCTGATGACCTGAGTTCAGTCTCTAGCATTCACATGCTACAAGGGGGGAATATACTCTTGAAAGGTGGACCATAACTTCCATTGGTACACACACACACACACACACACACACACACACACACACACACACACAGAGCACACATGTGCACACATGTTTACAAGTAAATGCCAGTGCTCTTGGAGGTATCTAGAGAACATCAGATCACCCTAGAGCTGGGGTTGCAGGTGGCCATTGTGAAGCATCCAATGTGGGTGCTGGAAACTGAACTCAGTTGCTCCTGAAGAACAGACTGTGCTCCATCATTCCAGCTCCTATGCAGAGGATTCTCTTAGACAACTTTGATGGACTTAGAGTAAGGAGAGTATTCTTAACTTAGACTTATGAAACAGGAAATCTGAAAGAATACATCGATAAAAATGACCTGTAAGATTAAAGAACTCGGTCTGGGATAAGGTGTGGTTAAGTGTCTGCTCAAGTGTGAGGACTTGAGCTTAGATCCCCAGCATCCATATAAAAGCTAAATGTACATCTGTAACCCCAGGACTATTTGGGGGTGCAGGGATGAGACTGGTGATTCTCTATAGCCCATTGGCCAGCCATCCTAGTCAAATGAAGAGCTTCACATTCATTAAGGCCATGTCTCAGAAAAGAAAAAAAAGTGGGAGAGGAGGCAGAATGAGCAAGGAAGCTGGGCATTGGGAGGTGCGCTGTGAGGGGCAGAGTTCTAGACAGGACATTGCTATTGCTGCCATTAACACACTGTGGTTACCAGAATAAGACCTGTACAAGATCAAGCCAGTCAAAATTCTCACATAGACTCTAACCCCCACCAAGGAGCCATTGCAGTGGTCCATGGTGAGGGAAGGAGAACCACTCATTTCTGAGTGTATGGATGCTCCCAAATGTGTGGATGATTCTGCCACTAATCACATGCAGGAAGCACTGTCTGGACTTAGAAGGTTGTCAGGAGAAGAAAAGGTGGAAGAGAAGGAAGAGGATATAGGAGGGAAGGAAGAAGACACAAAGTTTGGATGATGACAATGTATTGGGGAGAAGTAAAATAGATATTGTCATATTTCATTGTAAAAAATGTATGACATTTTCAAAGAATAAAAGCTTGTAATTACAAAAATTATCATGGTGTGTTACTTTTTGAAGTGCTGTTTTTATGGTATGGCAACCGAGAAAGACATTTACTGTCAAGATATTACATGTACGGGCAAATGTGCACCTGCCCCCAGAGCACGTTACTGGTACACAGGTACATGAATCCAAGTGTGCATGCATGTACACGCAAGCGCATGTGTGTACACTGACACACACACATTATTCATTTATATTTTACAATATCCATCAAAAGAACAAAAAGGCAAGCTATAGTGTCTATATTTTGTCTAGAAGAAAGTAGAAAATCCACAAGAGAAGATGTCTTGATGTTCCCCTAACTTTCTGACAGAATTAAATGAACTCGGGAGGAGTCTCTAGTTACTCAGTAACTGGAGTCGGGAGAGTAATCACTTGGGATGAAATAAACTTCACATTTCATCCGAACTAGCTCGACCATAAAATCACTCATTTGATTTTGGAGGCACAAAAAAAGAAACACAAAGAGAAAGCAGACAGGTTAAATACATCTAAAGTCAAATAAACCAACATTTTTAGTGTGTCCTCAATGAATAAGAACTTAGACATCCTTTTTTGGATCTAATAAAGCCTAGGACCACAAGCTGGAGGCTTGAAATGATGGTGTGATCCCACCACTATCACCAAGAGGCACTTGCCCCGTGTCTCCTTGCTGGCAGTGAGGCCCCCTTGCTGCCAGTGTTCCAGATAGACTATACCAGGCCAACCATATGTATGAAAAAAAGACAGTGGCACAGTAGTGCCAACTCCTAGTTAGTTGTCCCTGAGTACCCACTGCGCACATTTGTTCCTAACTATTCATCATTCTACCTAGTGACTCGAAATCAGCTCTCGGGAGCCAGGTTTAAGGCACTGATATCCAAAGAAGCTGGTTGAAGCCACAAGTTGGTTCCCTCTGCCCCACCACTGATGAGACAGCTAACAAAATTAGACACACTGGGACTAGAGAGAGGGCTTGGAAGTTGGTAGTGCTTGCTGATTTGTGAAGGACTGGAGGTAACCTTTAGGACTCATGCCAAGCAGCTCACAACCACTTGTAACTACCAGCAACCACCTGTAACAACCACCTGTAACAACTACCTGTAACAAACACCTGTAACAAACACCTGTAACTCAGCTGTGGGGCATTTAATGCCTTCTTCTGGCCTCTGTGGGTACCGCACGCATATATCCATATACACAGAGCATATGAATACACAAAATACATAAAAGTTACATAAAAGTCTAAATGTACATTTTAAAATAAAACATGTAAATTCCTCAGTAAAAATAAAGGTGGTATTTGTGTTACGTATAAAGATTTGGTTTTCGAGATCATATCTTGCTGCGTTGCTCAGGCTGGTCTTGAAGGGGATCCTCCTGCTTCAGCCTCCTCAAGGGCGATGTGTGACTGACAAGCCTCTTCTTCGATCCTCTCTGTTTCAAGTACAAAATTGTGAATATGTACTTGGTTGGAGAGAAGAAACAATCTCAACAATAATCAAACAATAATTTGGAAGTTATTTTGTGTTCCAAAAGAGTAGAAGCCACCTAGTTTAATTAAAAATAAGAATCTCATTGTGTTTGGATTCAATGGAAGAGGGGGACTTTTTTTTTTTTTTTTTTTTTTTAAAGATTTTTGTTTTAGGGGGGTCAATAAAATTTTATTAATTTAATTAGTTCCCATCAATTTTTAAATAAGTTGTAGCTTAGATTAAATGTGCCCCATCTCTCCATTCTCTTTCTGCTAAGCCAACCTCTGAGCACATTATATTGTGTCCAGGCTTATGATTTTTGTTATTGTTCTTTGCAGAGGGAACACCTTGGGTGGTTAGAAATCACGAGGGAGTTTAGTGCTTAAATCTTAAAGCGTCATTCCCTGTGGCGTGGAGAATGGGAATGACATTCAAAAACCAGGGAAGAAGAGAGTTTGACTAGATACAGAAAGAGTGCTCTACGTGGGCGGGGCTGCCCAACGCTGCTTCTTCCTGATTTCCTGTTCAGAAAGCAGAAGTGGGAAAGGTGGATCCAGATTTTCAAGTGTTTGGACTCTACCTTCTTTGTGGATGTGTGGACACTGGAAGAGAAAGTGGAGCAGAAGAGGGGTGGGCGAGGTGGGACCCACAGAGTCCCCCCCCCCCCCCGTTCTGATGAGAAGCATTTGAGGAGGATGGAAGTCTCAATCCAGAGGGTGGGGCGGTAATAAAGAAGCAACAAGTTCAGTTTTGTGGAATGAGGGCTCTCTCCCTCTCCCTCACTTGAAGTACGTATCCTCTGCAAAGATTGGGATTTGCGATCAAATGGCTTCACAACGTAGTGGTGTGCTTGATCCTCTCTTGGATACAGCAGGCACCGATGTATTTAAAGCCATGCAAATATTACATTGAGGAAGCTTATGTGTGTTGCTCAACTCCTTTGAGCATAGACTGTGCCTGTGAGTGTGCATGTGCTTGTGTGTGTGTGTGTGTGTGTGTGTGTGTGTGTGTGTGTGCAGGTGCGTGTACATGAGTATGGAGACCAGAGGGTAATCCTGAATATAGTTCAGGCAATATCTACCTTACTTGTTTTTGTTTGTTTGTTTGTTTGTTTGTTTTTGTAGCTGTTGTTTTTGGTTTTGGTTTGGTTTTGGTTTGTTGTTGTTGTTTTGAGATAGACTCTCTCACGAACCAGGAACTAGTCAAGTCAGACAGACTGGTTGGCCAGGGATCTGACTGTCTCTGCCTGTGTCCCCACTCCCTCCAGCCCTAGGTGACCAGCACAAGTCTTACTTACCACATCCTGCTGTTTAAACCAGGGTTCTGAAGATCAACTTCAGCTCCTCAGGCTTAGAAGGAAAACACGTTACTTTCTGAGCTCCTTCTCAGCCCCCAGTCCACACTTTCAACACATTTAAAAACAGTATTAGTATTCTACAGGACTGTAAAGTACAGAAAGACCCATCTAAGATGTGCAATAGTAGAAAGAACATGGGTTTAAGATTCAGGTGCTATATTCCCGCTCTTTCTGTTACTTTGTAAGTCAAGTGTATCCGAGAATCCCAGGCCTCTGAGTCCCAGTTTCTTTGTCTACCAAGGCAGTCCTGCTGGGCACATAGGAGGTAGGGAGTAAGGTCTGCTGACAGGCTGGGCACTGGGTATGTAACAGATGTCCAGTGGAAGATGAGCTTGCGTTCTACCTGTGCAGAAATAGGTGTGATCCAGAAGATGCTCAGACTTCACCTTCACCGGGAAGGTGAACTGGACAGGCTACCTGTGTAAGAATAAGGAGCTGAGAGAGTTGAACTCAGGAAAACTGCAGGCAATAAGAACAAACACGGGGAGTTGGCAAGCTGCTATTTCTCCACCCCACCCTACTTCCTCTTTTTTTGGGGGTGTGTGTGTGTGCAAACACCAGAGGCTCACACATTACCATTCCATTGAGACCACCATTTTTTCCTCAAAGGAATTATGTTTGTCACCGATAGTTTGAAGGCTCAGAAAACAGAAGGGGCACAGGCAATGCAGACAAGACACACATGCACGCACATATGTTCGGCCTCCTTGGGCTTGCTAAATGCCTGGATTGTCCCCCACCCCCACCCCAACTTGAGAGTGACCTGCAAGGAAAGGACTCTGTCTCCAGGAGTTTTCTCAGGTCTAAAATAAGAGGATTAAATGAGATGATGTGTTTAGAAACCTGGGAATAAATAATAGGAAAGAAGGGAGAGGCTGGGTCTTGGTGATCAAGAGATGTTGGGCCAGTTCACTTTACAGCTTTTCTCCCGGGCGGGGACTGCCCCAGGGAGGCCTACCTTGGGATTAGCTGGTCTGTCCTCAGCTCTGTAGTCACTTCACACACAGCTCTGAATCGGCTGAGTCATGGGCACAGGACAGGTTCTGATTTCCATGACTGAGCAGATTGCACTGTGCTCTGTGCCAGGCATTGTGTTAGTGTCTAGGGAGGATGGAGAGGAAGAAGGAGGCACCACCATCTCTGCTATGGCTTCAATACTGAGGAGCAGGAACAGATGTATATGCTAACTGATCATTAAACCACCCGAGCAATGAATACTGGGATAATCCATGGCGAATATTCAGAATGCTGTCTGAGCACATGATAAGGCTCAATGTGTCTTGATTACTAGGATGGTCCATATAATTATTATTATTAAGTTTCTCATTTTGCCTGGAAACACAGAGAAAACTTTACAGAAAAAGGTTGCCATTTGAATCTTGCAAACATATAATGTCATTAATTTTGAGTCGGGGACTGGATTCAACTGGTTGAAGAAATATGTCCAGAAGACTTGGTGTGACAGTTCATGCCATGTGGAGATAACCATGGCCAAGCAAGAAATGAGGGTGTATGTGTCAGTGGACAACTTGCAGGTGTTGGCTTTCTCCTTCCACTACATGAGTCCCAAGGATTAAATCTACTCCTGCATTGTGTCCTCGACCTTCACACTTACACTGTGGTATGTACACACTCATGTGTGCACATATAATAAATGTTAAAAATAGACCCCGTGTTGTGATCTATGTGATGGATGCCATAAACTTACACCAGGTCTCACATGAGAGGATTATTGGGAAGAGGGTATACAGAGGTTACCTCTGGGCAAGGGTAGGGGGGCAAAGAAGAGAGCAGGGAGAGGAAGGTCTGGCCTTTTATAAGGGGATGTGGCATATGCTCAAGGAAAGGATTTGGTGACAATGGGAATGTGTGGCATCTTGGCAGCTAGTGATGATGTATCCTGCTGTTACTGTGTCTCTGGGGCAGGCAATGGAGATGCTTGGTGGCTAACACTCTGGCATCCACTATGAAGTAGACTGTGGCCTGAGTCTCCAACGTGACCACTAGGGGTGGTATTGAAGCTCCCTGTTAAACAGCTGAGAAGGATCCATACAAGGAAGCATCCAGTGAGTAGATGCCTAGAACAGAATATCTATAAACAAGATTCTTGGCATTACTCTCAAAGGTGTTGAGTGCAAAGCTTAGACAGCAAAGTCTCACGTCATAGTGGTCCCCCGCAGTGGGAGGAGTCATGGGAATGCTAATCTTCTCATCTGTATTCCAGTCAATGGGGAAGAGGCTATGGTGCTTCCAGCCAGCAGACAATGGCTGCTGAATGGGTACCTGGGTTTTACCATGTGTCCCTGAGCTCAAAGAAAGAGCTGGGGGCACCTCCAGATGGCAGCTGGGAAGCTGGGCTGTCTCTAACAAAGGTGGTCAGGATTCTCATGCAAATAAGTCACTGTATCCAGAATGGTGGGGGCAGGGCACTTACCCCTGTAGCAGGATACTTATTCTGCTACATTGTATCTGCAGTAGAGTGGAATACAATGTAGCAGAGCAAGTATCCTGCTACATACCCCTGGGCTGTGGACTATAAACTGGGCCCTAAGGCACCTGAATGCTGTGATATGCACAAGAGTCACATTACCTGAAAGCTCTCATCCAGGTCCTCAAGGAAAATTTGGTTTCCCCCTTCCTGAACGTCCGCACCCACTGGTGTTACATCTGCATGATGATGTCTCTTGGAGGGAAGTGAGCTGCATCAAGTTAGTCCGTCATCTCTTTGTGGATGTGCTTATAACCACAGACATGATAGTAATAACTAGTTGTTGCACGTGGTGCTTGCTAAATAATTATGTCTCACCTCACTAACATAGAATTTGGTTACAATCTTCCCTGTTCACAGGATAGAAAACTGAGGTAGTGCGAGACCATCTAAAGCAGCAGTTCTCAACCTTCCTAATGCTGCGACACTTTAACACAGTTCTTCATGCTATGCTGACGCCCGACCGTACCATCATTTCATTGATACTTCATAGCTGTAATTTTGCTACTGCTGTGAATCGTAATGTAAATATCTGATATGCAGGATATCTGATACTTGACCCCTGCTGGGGCTGCAGCCCAAAGGTTGAAATCCATTGATCAAAAGGTAACTGTATTAGTTAGTTTCCTGATGCAGTGATAAAAGCAACCTGACAAAGCAACTTAAAGGAGAAAGGGTTTACTTTTGGCTTACAGTTCCAGGGGATACAATTCATCAGGGTAGGTCACATGGCAGCAGGCAGGGATGGCATAGTAGCATCAGCCAGAGGTTGGCTGGTCACATTTTATACATACACAGGAAGCAGAGAGAGAAAGCTAACAGGGACCAGGCTACAGTAAAGGCCAGCCCCAGTGCCTGACATCCTCCATGGAGGCTGTGCCTCCTAAAGGTTCTACAACCTTCTCAATTGGTTTTTACCACCTGGAACCAACTGTTCAAATATGTTAGCCTCTTGGGGACACTTCGCATTTGAATTTCAACAACATTCCTAAGTGTTAGGGATGGACATGGAATCCTGGCTCATCTAGTTCCAAAGCCTGGGCGTGTGACCAGGAGATGCTTTCTATCGTGGGATATTCTATTAGGAACCAGTGCTGTGAAATATTCAATATTTCATCTCACTAAGCTTCATCATAAGCAATGAGAGGATCAGAGCCTGATATGTGATTTCAATGTATATGTGTGTGTCCTCTTGTCTATGTGTATGCATGCACACACCTACATGGGCAAGCAGAGGCCAGAGAAAGGCCCCTATCATTCTTTGTGTTCCTTTGTTCCTAACAAGATCTCTCACAGAACCTAGAGCTAGGTTAGTGGTTAGCAAAGTCCCCCTTTCCAGCAATAGTGGGGGTTATAGGTGTGTGTGTGTGTGGTGTCACACTTGGCTCTTCATTTACGTCTTGGGATTTGAACTCAAGACCCCCTGATGGCCCTGAAATCACTCTTACACTTTGAGTCATCTCTCTAGCCTCATGATCTCCATTTTTTTTTTTTTTGGATGAGAACACAGTGTAAATTGCTATGTTAAGTAATGGAGATGCCAACTAACAGAGATGTTCATCAAAGATCGGAGTGAAAAGCCTGCTCGGGGGTTCTGTAACACGATAACCACATCTTAGGTCCTGGTCAGGTGGTGAGTTCTATGTTCTCTGTAGCTGATAGTAAAGGAACCTTGTCTCCTGATACAAGGGCATCCTTGCTCAAGCTGTATGCCTTTCTGGCTGATGACTGACTTTTGCTGATCCTTATTCGGTTACAAAAATGCCGAAGGACGAATCCGGTGGTTTGCAATGATGTCTCTTGTCCCTGGCTATATGATCTTGCCCCTCCCCCATCTATGAGAAGTGTGGTTCCTAATAGTGCAAGAAGGAATACATCATATGAAGGAGACTTCAGGGCACAGGAACGTAACACCCAACAGGCAGTCCTGTGTGTACGCTGCCCACTGACAGGTGGAGATGTTAGGACTGACCTGCAGGGAGAGATGACAGGACATGGTTTAGTTTCCCTTGAATGCAGGATTGGCTGTGAGGGAGGGTGGCATTTAAGGCCTTCATTCATAGGCTGATGCCTCAGATGGGTCCATTTCAGGATGTTAGGCTGACTAACTCTCTTGTGCATGTGCTCATTCTTCTCTATGTTTTTTAACCCTACTTCAATAAATTAATTCCAATGGTACCCAGAGAGAGAGAGAGAGAGAGAGAGAGAGAGAGAGAGAGAGAGAAGAAAGAGGGGAGAATGGAGACAGAAAATTTCATGCATGGTCAGCAAAAAAATCTATATAGTTAAGACCAACCTGGTTTCTCCTGCTTGATTGGAGGAGGCTCAGGAGCCCCTGCATTGAAGCACAGGGTCCAGCCTGGAGCTCCAGAGGAAGCACATACTGCCAGCATTCAACAGGCGGCGCTCTTTGCTAGGTGTCAGAAGCCACATCCCCGATGCCTGACTACTGCAGCTGAATCAGCTGGATTCTCATCTGAAAACAAAAGGTTGCTCCCTTCCCTGGAGTGAGGGCTGACTCATTCTGCCCCTGCACACTGCTCGGAGCTCTGTAGGTTCTACCCTGAGAAACCAGCAAAGGTGATCCCTTGGCCTTGACTTCTGGAGGCACCCCAAGTTCCTCAGTCTGCCTCAAATTGGGTACCCAGGCCCTCCTGTAGGGCTCTCCTTCTAGGGGGATGTCTTGGAAACAAGAGTGAGAGAAATTTCTGGGAACCTGGGTGAACACTCCAACAGAGAGAAGAAGAATGACTATTTCATGGGGGCGACTGGAGTTATTAAACAACATTACACACGGAGCGTGTTGGCAGGGATCTGAGAGACATTTACATGAGTAAAAATAGTGGGAAGAGACCAAGAGCTGGGGGAAGCATAAAGGAAATTCCAGCAGAGCTCGGGTGGAAGCAGCTTTCAGCCCCACTAGGTTCAGGTAAAGGCCTCACTCTGTACCCTCTGACCCCCTCTCCAGGAACATTCCATTCCAAAGTCCAAAGTCCATGTGTGGATAAACAAGAGCTGAGAACGAACAAAATGCCCAGGGACTTTGATTGTCACACTGCACTCTGTGTGTGTGTGTGTGTGTGTGTGTGTGTGTGTGGTATAGAGTGTGTGTCTATGTGTGAGTGGTGTGTGTGTTTGTGGTGTATATGTGGTATGTGTGTGTATATGTTTGTGGTGTGTGTGGTATGCATATGTATGTGTATGTTTGTGGTGTGTGTACGTGTGTGTGGTGTATGGTGTGTGTATGTGTGTGTGGTGTGTGTGTGGTGTGTGTTTGTATTGTATATGTGGTACGTGTTTGAGTGGTGTGTGTGTTTGTGGTGTGTGTTGTATGTGTGTATATGTATGTGTTTGTGGTGTGTGTGTCTGTGTGTCTATGTGTGTTTGTATAGGCCCTCAGGCAAAACTTTCCTTGTCTTAGGGAACTTTGGGGGTTAGAAGAGGCTTAGACTCAGGCCTACCCCAGGAGTCTGTCCTGGACTCTCAGATGTCTGAGCCAGGGGGAGTAAACACTGCAGGGAGACTGTATGCTTTGGACTACAGTGAGGTGGATACACTAAGGCTTCATGACCCCTGAGCCTACCCGTAGCTGAGCTATTCCCAGACCTTGTCTCTGATAGACAAGAGTAATCAAAGGCTTCTTTGTTTATACTCTGCCTCTAGCACTGAGAATTTTGTCCCTGCCTCTTGACCTTCCCTGTTGCAGTGCATACTCACAACAGGCATGGGAGAAGGGGACTCTTGGAAGAAAGCAAAGATGTAGGGAGTTAAAGTCAGAGGAAGCCTGGTCCATTTTTGAATGAGCCCTTGGGTGAGCAGCTTAACCACACTGGGCCTCTGTGCTCTCAAACTTTTGTGAACATTAACTGATGGGATATCTGTGGCAGGCACCATGACCCATGTCTAATATGCAATCTGTGCTCAATAAATATTCAAGTCTTCTTTTCTTTCCACTCTTCCAACATGCCCAGTGACGTGATTCTTTTACAAGGTTGATTCTTCTTGGAAAGAAGGGGGAAGGAGAAGGAGAAATTGTGACCAGTGAGTCCAAGACTGAGCTATGTGTATGTTGGCTGTACTCTTTTTCCTCTCAGTACTTTGAACTCCTCTTATCTCATTCTTGTGGTGCTATCAGCTTCTTAATTGCTCAAATGTTCCTCTGCAACCAAGAATGTGGAGAAGCAGAAATCGTGTCTATTGGGCTCACTGTGAAGTCCCAGCTGCTAATATAAGCTCAATAATTATCCATGGATAGATTCATGGGATGGATGGATGGATGGATGGATGGATGAATGGATCCACAGTTTCATCCTTGTACATGGATAGATAGATAGGTAGAGGAATGGAGGGATGAGCCATTGGTTGAATGGGAGGATAGATGGATGAGTGGATGGATGGATGGGTGGATTTATGGATGGATGGGTGGGTGGATAGATGATGGATGGATGGATGGATGAGTAGATGGATGGATGGATGAATGGATGGATGGATGGGTGGATGGATGGATGGGTGGATGGATGGATGGATGGGTGGATGGATGGATGGCCAGATTTGGAGATGGATAGACTGAAGGTTGGTAGAAGGTTGGCTGGCTGGATACACAGATGGTTAGACAGATGGATTGATAGATCTTTGGCAGTTAGAGATTCAGCTCAGGTGTCTTCAATTTTACTACTTTATCTCACACACAATGTTTTTAAGAAGAATATCTTGTTTTAAACCCTCTGGTTTCACCATCTTGGATAAACAAGAAAAATAGCCATAGCTTACCCACCACACATATAAGGGCTACTATCCATCCCTATGTCCACAAGTAACCACTCCCTAGAACTTTTCTTTCTCCCTGAACATCTGGGAGGGGTGGAAAAAAAACCTCTTGGTCAAGAGTAAATGCCAAATGCAATCCCTTATTACTAAGCTTGGCATCCATGTCACTTGAGATGAAGGACTGCTTTGGATCTCTGGAACTATGAGGGGTTTTGTTTATATAGGTTGTTTTGGGTTTTTGCTTGTTTTGATGCTGATGTGAAGGAGGGGAACCCAAATCTCAGGCTGCTGACTGTATATGTCTCTCAGAATATGGTTTTTCTCGGCAATGTTTGTGGGAAGCAGGTGTTTCAAAAGGCCTAATGATGTCTATTACAAGGAACCATGTAGCTTGTCAGGGTCAAAATCCCAGCTGAGAGGGCAGGGTTCAGAAAGAAAGAAACAGAGCGAGGGCATTGGACCCTTGCCAGATAATCGCCAGTACTTATCAGCATCACATTTCACCTATAAACTAACTGTATTCCAACTTGAAACCTTCAAAAGCATAAAGGCAACTTGAATCTCCTGTACCCAAAGGGAGCAGATTCTTGTGTCTCCACCCCTTCTGTCTTGATTCTGTGTTTCCCTCCTTGCAGGTGCCATCAGTCCACTCCTCACACTCACTCCATTCTATACAAGTTCTAGGAGCATAATCAGATCAGTGTAGACCACAGAGGCTTAGAGATAGAGAGACTCAGCTGCACTGGAAGCTGACCTCCTACCCGTGGTCAGAAGTACTGTGTGCGTTTGTAGAAATGGAGCTGCTTTCATAGAGTAGAGAGCTCCCCCAAGTAAGAGTGTGAGGGACGATCGCTCAAGTACAACCAATTGACTGCAAGTAACTTCCACAAACAGAGAGAAGCTGGGCACAGTGGTTCATATCTGTAATCCTAGAATGAGGGGACTGGGCAGGAAGATCTAGATTTCCGACTTATAAGCCAGCCTGGGCTACTTAGCAAGGCCCTGACCAAGCCAAAATAAACCCAAATTAAATGACATCTCTAATAATGGATGGAAGGTGGAAAGGGCAGGAGGGCTCATGCTGGCAGCTCTGGGCAAGTCTCTTAAGAATTTTGATGGTGTTCTTCATTATCCATACTTGTTTTGTGGTTATTGTGATGAAACTCAGTCTCATATGAGCCCTGGATATCTTTTTATTTACTATCATTGTTCTCATTGATTGACACTGAATAATTGTACCAAATTCTGGGGCATAAAGTGAAATTCGCATATGTGGGCATGGTATGTCTGCCATGATCAGGTCAGAATAATGATACACTCATCATTTTGGACATACACCATTTATTTATGCAAAGGACATTCACACTCTTCTCTGATAGCTGTCTGAAATGAGTTGTTATTATTATCTATAGCTCTGTGCTGTGTAGAACGTCAGAAGATATCCATACAATAGCACTCCTTTCTCCCTCTCTACTCTGTCTTCAGATGTGTCCTGCAGCTCTTAGACCCCAGCTGGGTTGCAGTCTCTTTGGGAAAGAATTTAATGACTCATGTATTCATCTGAATCCTTTTTCTGTGTCTTCTCCCCACACACCCCTTGAAATCATACCATTATTTGATTGATGAGTTACCTTTTTCTCCAAAAAAAAAAAAAAAAAAAGTGTTAAACATCATAATACAGGAGGCTTTCTTCGTACTGTCCATTTCTCTTCTGAGAACATGCCATAGAGCCCATTATTTATTGAATGGATACAGGCACATGAGGAAGGAGAGCTGGAGAAAGAGAAAGAAGAGAGGGCAGAGGAATGGAAGGAGGGAACAGAAACTAGGTGTGGCTGACTTTCTTCAGAAAAGGTATTTATAGGCCACTACAAATGGGCTCCACAGTCAGAGGTGGGCCCAAGCCAATATGACATGTTTGTAGCTCTCTTGACTGCCCAAGTCTGAGTCTTTATGGACATTGACCTCTGGTGCCTCTGAAGCCCAGGATATAGACATTATTTATTTCTGGAAATCTTCTGCCTTGTACGGTTCCTTTCTTTTTTTCTCATCCTTTGACCACATACTTTCTTGGTCAGACTGTGACCCAGCAAGGCCGTGTTTGGCAGTCATTAACAGTCATTCTTAGAGAATGCCTTTACCATACATACTGGAACAAACGCCAACATTCACCCCAACCACTGTTCCACCTCTGTGGTCATACCTATTCTAGCAACACCACAAGCAAGACTCCTGTCTAAGACCACAAAGAGAAGGAGGTATAAGGAGGGAGAAAGATCTAGAAAGTAAGGCACACACTAGAAAGTTCCCAAGAAGCTCAAGGCCACTGTATCTTGGCTCACTGCTAAGTGAATATGTAACTACTTTATATATTTCAACAAAATTAAACTTAAACCTACAGAATTAGGTTTATTAATTTCTGCCAGGGCTCAATGGGGGAATAAGAATGGCCATTCATTATGGACACACAATTACTAAAGACAAAAATGAAGCCCAGAACTATTAAGTATAATAAAAATGTTGAACACTAAGGAAATTTTCATTAAATATAATCTATTCTTTATATTACTACACTTAATCCTTGCTGTCTGCTTCTCTGTTTTTCTCCAACCTATTTAATTTTATTACTTAACTTTTTATAAATGTTTCTTAATATAATTATGATTAAATATTTGGGAGGAGAGGAGAAAGTTAGTCTCTTAAGAGGAGAAAAAGAGAAAGGAAGAAAAAAAGGAAGGAGAATGTTCCTTTCAATTCTTACTTTATTCATCTCTACCATGGTGAAAAATGATTGTTTTTCTGAAAAAAAGTAAGTACTAAGTAGGACTTTATTATTGGGGGCAAGGCCAGCGCAGGCGAAGACAGACAATAAATAACAACAAAGCACTGATCAGCAATTACAAGCCAGCCCTTTATAGTATGTACTTAAATAAAAGTCCATTGCCTTACTAAAAGTGTCCACCAATATTTGCAAGTCCAGCCCATGTAATTAAAAGATGGATCTGGCTAATGTTGCTGCTTGCATTACACAAAGACATTTGCAATCTGAACATTTGTTTTCCAGCCTGGATGAGTTCTTAAGCTTCTTCTTAATGAGAATGCACCCTCCCCAGGCATTTCTGCTCTCTGGTGGAAGAATCTGGAGAGCTGGGTGGAGGATACTAAGCCTGGACTACCTCAAAGGTGTTTGAGAATAGAGAATAAACTGGCTTTATGTATCAGCAATCAGAGGGACAGTGGGAAGTTCAATAAGCAATGAGGCCTATATAATATTTATTGACAGGTTGTATCTTCAATCTTCTTACTGGTCATAGCATAACTTTATTCAGCTTTTAAAAACTCCTATGTGTGTGTGTGTGTGTGTGTGTGTGTGTATGTGTGTGTATGTGATGGGCTCAAAGGCCAATCTTAGGTGTCATTCATAGGAGCCACCCAACTTGTTTTGTATATGTATATATACATATATATATATGTATATATATACATGAATGAAGCATATATATATATTCATGTATATATATACATATATATACATATATATATGTATATATACATATATATACATATATATATGTATATATATACATATATATACATGAATGAAGCATATATATACATGTATATATATATACATATATGTATATATATGTATATATATACACATGAATGAAGCATATATATATATATATATATATATATATATATATATATATGGAAAGTAGTAATCATGTAAACATGGGATTATGGGTACTGAAATAGAACAATGATTCAGCATCCCAGCCATTCATGGTTGGTTGCTTTAGTGACTGTGTTCAGAATATGAATGTCTTGGTTCCAGGGTAGTTCACGTCAACAGTCCAGTCTTAAGCACCACATGTTCTCCTGGAAAACTCAACTGTCTTCTAGCTTTGCAAAAGAAGACTTCCATTCTCAGAGCCTCATCTAGTCAGGGTCCTATCCTCTCAACATGTTGATTTTGTAGCTGCACTTTGATAGCAGTTTGACATTTGTATATAATGATTGGGTAAACTACACTCATTGCCAAGACATGTGTAAGAGCTATGGTGACTGCTTTTCATTTATAGGGTCCTTTGGAAGCCAAGTACTTTAGTGTTTTTGTTGCTGTCTTTGACTGTTAGTCCTATTTACAAAATTCTTGGCATAATGATTTCTCCCCCCTAATTCTTTCTGCTGTTTGGGTAAATACTTTCAAACTTGGGTATGTTATTAGTGCCACTGTCCTAGTTTCATTTCTATTGCTGTGATAAAATAAGCTAATAAAAAAATCAGCTTTAGAGAAGAAAGGGCCTTTTTCAATTTACAGTTCTAGGTTACAATCCACCATAGGAGGGCAATTAAAGTTGGAACTTCAAATGGTTAGCCACATCTCACTCATTGTCGAGAGCAGAGAGCAACAAATGTGTGCATGCTTACTGCTCTACTCTTATGCAGATTAGAACCCTTGCCTTGGGAATGGTGCTACCCACAGTGGACAAATCTCACCTTGGCTAACATGATCAAGACAATCTTCCACAGGCAAACCCGATGTAGACACCCCCCCCCAATAAGATTCTCTTCCTAGGTAATTCTAGATTATGTACAGTAGACATTATGTAAAGCTAACCATCACAGCTACCTTTTTCAAAATGTAGGTCATCTTCCAACCTGCTTCAATATAGATATGTCACTACTAGGCATGGTCTAGATGGTGTGGGCATCACCTCATTACCAACCATGATGGCCACATCTCTCATTTTGACTTTTTGTTTTCCAAGCCCCAGTATCTATCTATCTATCTATCTATCTATCTATCTATCTATCTATCTATCTTCTATCTGTCTATCTATCTATCTATCTATCTATCTATCTATCTATCTATCTATCATCTGTCTATCTACCTACTGTGAAAATTCTTCCTCTTCTTTCTTCATGTAAGTCCCAGAAATTAAACTCAGTTTGTCAGCAATGGCAGTAAGTGCTTCAACCTTTTGAGCAACCTTGCCTACCCTCCCCTACCTTTTCTTAGAGTGTATCTTTTAGTGACTTTCAGAACAGAATGTATGGCTACTAAGAATTTGATACTCTATCTGAGAAGCCACTCAGAAGACCTCTGTGTGAGTCATCCCCTGCTGGTTCTGCCCCGTTTCAGTCCTTTTCAATTGAACTAACCACCTCCCTATGTATTTACTGGCTTACTTTACTTCTTGGCTTCCCTGGGTGGAAGTAAGGTCATGAGTGCTGGGGACCTCGCAGGCTTTGCTCACTGCTGAGAGTCTGTGCCAAGAACAATAACATCTACTAGGCACTCCACAAACATTTGTCCAATAAAGGAATTGACGACTTTATTAACTTGCTTAAACACAAGAATCTAGGCAGAACAGAGATAGTGGGGGGTATAGAGCTATGGAGATATAGCCTGTCTTTAGACAGAGAGTATTTGGTTCCCTATCTGAACAAGAGCACAGACCAGCTTTGAAAATTGAAAGCAACAACAGCCTTTTGCTTAGCTCCCTGCTCTTGGCACCTTCCAAATGTAGTTCTTCCAGCCAACTAAAGAGAAATCTTGGACTTTGCCATTTACCCCTTGAGAGGTCTGCTGTGATTTTCCAAACAATCAGAACGAACACTTCATTCTCAAATTATATAGCTGGCAGAAAGGAGAAAAATTAATAGCACTTAAGACTGAACCACAATGGCAACAACTGAGCAGAAATGTATTCGAGACAGACAGGGGTGCACATGGCAAGAATTCGGAGTTCTAGATTAGTAGTTTCTTATCTGTATCAAAATACATGTATGTATAGTGCAAGTATAGAGAAATAGATATTATATCTACATACACATACATTTTTATGAACGATACATTTCTATTCCTCTATCAGTGTATTATGAACATTATAAAGTGTATAAAATCAAATATGAGGAATGAAAATAACACAAATGGAAATTTAAGACTCTCTTTGTTTATTCTCCTGAATCACCACACATGGGACTTTTGATAAACTCAGTGTTAAATTAGTATCTACCAGACTTTAATGTGTAAGAGAACCACAGAGAAGGTGTCTTAAAAATGTAGGGCTGGAGAGATGGCTCAGAGATCGAGTGCTTATTGCTCTTCCAGAAGACCTGAGCTTTATTCCCAGTACCCATACCAGTTAGCTCACAACTGCCGGTAAATCCAGCTTCAGGGGACCTGATACCTTTTTCTTACCCCTGAGGGTACCCACACACATCAGGACATACACACACACACACATCAGGACACACACACACACACACACACACACACACAAATACAAACTAGTTTAAATAACTGAGTTCCTCAACAAAGGTGTCCTGTTAGAATATTGGAATCGCATTTCTTCTGCCTTTGGATTTTGCAGAATATTTGATCATACTCTGAACCCTGAAATTGTGTTATTTAGTTGGAGAGAAAAAAACCTGTTTCTAGTTGTGGTGTGGGTCATCCCTTAGCACACAACTTTGATCCCTCTGGCTGTAATACAGACACACCCTTAGTACCCTTCTTTAATCCCAAACAGTAAAGATAAAGTTAGTTTGTAGAAGGAAGCAGCCATGTTTGAAAGTGATGTCTAATTGAGTGGCAGACAAAGTGTCAAAGGAGTCAGAGATAAGATAAGATAGATATGCTCCACTCTCCGTAGAACAGACAGGAAAAGGGGGGTTACTTAAGAAAGCACCACAGAAAAGAGAAAGAGAACAGGAGAGAAAGAGAAAAGAAAGCAATTTTACTGAGAGAATATTATAGAGACAAGTTGCATAGGAAGAAACAAGCTAGACACAGGTGAAGACAGAACGAACCAGAGAAAGAGAAGGAGCCAGAAGATTAGAACAGATTGCCAGAGTGAGTTTCAGGCCAAACAGAGCAAAAAGTCAGGGGCTGGGAGAGAAAAGCCAGATTGAATCAGTCAGCTTGGAGAGGAGGTTGAGCCAGCTGAGCTGAACCAGCCAGCCAGAGTTCAAAAAGAGCTAGAAAGGGTGAGCTTACTCAAAAGTAAGTCTCGGAGGCTGAAAGCATTCTAGACCTACATATTGTACAGAAGCTAGAGGCTTCCAGGACCAGGCCTAGGTTAGCAGATGGAGGCAGTAAGCCTCCGAGACAACAATTACTGTCGTCGAATAAAAGTTACTTGTACATTTAGATACCAACCTAGGCGCTCTGAGCATGCCTGATTTGGGAAGACTCTACCAAATGCCCTGTGTGGGCATCACAGGGGCATGGTGTTACTTTAGCTTTTAACTGGATCACCTTTGTAGATACCAAAGGAAATCACAGGCTCCCCAATTTGAAGAGGGAAGGATATTTCCACCTCCCAGTCTAGGGGCTTTCTTTAAAACAAACAAACAAACAAACAAACAAACAAACAATCTCTTGATAGAGTCATCTGTGGTGAGTGTTGGTACCCTGCTGGCTGTAGAGTCTTCCAATTTTATGCTGAACATTGACTCTTAAAAACATTTCTTTGTCTGCTTGATTGCTTGCTTATTTATTTATTTAACGTGTATGGGTGCTTTGCCTGCATATATGTCTGTGCCTGTTGCCAAGGAGGACAGGAAAGAGTGTCCTATCTCCTGGAACTGGAGTTACCGATGGTTGCGAGTTGTCATGTGGGTGCTGGGAACTGAGGTTGGCTCCTCTGGAAGAGCAGTCAGAGCTTTTAGTCACTGAGTCCTCTCTCCAAACTCTTAAAAATGGTGAAGTAGTAAAAAAAGGTCACCTATCTGGGGTCTTGTGTTTTGTACCTTATTTGGTGCTAATGATTTCTCTTATCTTTAGCTTTTCCCAAGAAAGAGCACTTACAATCTTGATTCCCAAATTCCAAATGCAGAAACTGGAGATGTTGAAGTACTTTATCAGAGATGCCCAAGAAAGGCAAAGCAAACACAAAGCGAAACAGAAACAAACCTAGTTCTGCCTGGTTCCAGACAGGAAAGAACACAGAATTAAAACCTGTGACATCCAGGGACTGCTTTGGATTGCAGTCCTATGGGAGAGTGGAGTTGGTTGTTCAATCCTAAATCAGGCTCTCTGCTCCTCACAGGTTCTGAGACTTTGCCTTGGTGTTGAACCCCAGTACAGAACAGAGCTCTTTAATCTGTCCCTCTTCTGCCGCACTGGCTATGTACTTTATGACCTTCCTGTGGTGCATTGTGACCTACACAAAGTCAATTCAGAGATGTCACCAAGTCTGATACACTTGAAGATGAATACAACACAAAGAGTTCAGTTTGGATGGTTTAGTGACATCACGTTCTGCCAGTAAAAATACTCCATATGCTCTGCCCCTGTCTACAGTGGGATCTTGCTTGGCCATTATCCCAGTTTGGCAGCTAGTGGGTCTCATTGCTCTGTCCGTGTGTTTGGTGTCAGTTAAGTACAAGCAAATGACTCTCTCCTCTTTCAGCCTGATTTGGCTTTGTTTACCCATAGCTTCTGATGGTTGTGCTGGGATGGGACCCAGGTCTTCTATTTCACTCAAGGGGTGCACAGTGGGCACAAGAGTGCGCCTCCAAATAGCTCCTTGCTGCTGCTCCATGTTTTGAATGGCAGGTGCTCCATATTTATAACTGTCTCTCATTCTACCAGCCGGCTACCTTGACATTTTGTTTGCTTTCATTTTTCTCTTTCTGCTTCATTTATTGCCCACGACTCTCACCACTCACTGTACTCTGTTTCCCTCCATTTCCTCCCCTTCTTTTCTGTCCTTGGACTCTAACATCTCCATGTTCTCCTCTGGCATTCCATCACTCTTTCTGAGTCCGAAGACAAACATACGCTGTCAATGCATGACTTCCCGGGGAAGACTTGATCTTCGGAGATCAGGGAACTACGGCAAAAGAGAACCCGAAGCAGACAGAACCAAGTTCCAAGAGAAGAAATGTAAATGGGCGATGACCTCCAAAGGAGGAAGGTTTTCCTTCCTGTCACCCACATTTCCAAGGCCCAAGGAAAGCCTTAAAATCCTTTCAGAATTTAGGGAGAAGTTGCAAGATGCTTCCCACATCTAGTAAGACCCTCATTTATACGAATACTGGAAGAAAGAGAAAATGCCCTAAGCCTGTCCCTGCCCGAACTCTCCGCATAGTTAAATGCTCTTCAGTGTGACCAGATGTTGGCATCTTTGTTGCTGTTATCAAACCAGCACAGTCAGCTGTGGTGCCCTGAGGAAGTGGATTGGGTTGCACGAAAGTGACACAGGTTGTCCGGAGAGACGAATCTGCCTTCCTTGATCCAGAGTTATCTGGGAAAGACACATACAAGCAAGTTTCTATAGAGAATCAAGAAATGTCGTTTTCGTTTAAGAGACAAAGTAATCTGTTCTCCAATACGATCACTCCCCTCACGTATACTCTTCAACAGAGACGGGTTTGTTTCCCTCCTGGATTAACAGCAGGCCTGTTGCTGCTCATGGCTTGCAAGGCATTCAGCTGCCGGTAGCTATGAGTGAAGACGATCTGATCAGGAATGAACCGCAAAACACAGACAGACAGCTGCTGTTCGGGTGGGGAGAAGTGCTACCGTTTCAAGTGTCACTCAGCTTGATGTGCGATTAAGGGAGCCATGAGGTACCTCCAGTCTAGGCAGGGCACTGATGCTAAAGGGGAAATCTGCTTCTCCAGCTTGGCACACTGCATTGTCTTCACGGATGCCCGTCACCCCACCAGCCGCCTTCCCCAACACACACCCAAGAAGCCTGAAGCATTTAGTTTCAATAACAGACGTCACTTGTCATTTCTGGGATGCTGACTATTAATAACTTTATTTTTTTCCTCCTTGGAAAATTTGATTTAAGTGTGTGTGTGTGTGTGTGTGTGTGTGTGTGTGTGTGTGTGAACAGATAAATAACATTTACCAGCTCTTCTTTCTCATTTTGTGTGCCCAGAACCGCACAGAAGCAGAAACTTCCAGGCCCATGGAGTGGGCTGAGATGGTGAGGGATAAAAATCCTCTCAGGGCTCCTTGAAGTGAGCACAGTTATTTTCTGTTTCTTTTGTTACACTCTGTGGGCCAACACCAGCTCTTTGTGTGCTCAGAGACACAGTGAACCCTTAGGGAGGAGCAGGTCTTATGCAAATAACTGATCCTCCTGAGCAGGGCTGGGAGATTTGGGGCTTACAAGGTGCATTAAAAAGCTGACTTGTTCAGGTTCTATCTCTCCGGATGCTGGGTATTTTGGCTAGTGTCATTCCCATTGGGTCCTGGGAGCCTCCTCACATCTCTGGCATCTGGGACTTTCTAATGGTCAACCCCACAGTTCCCCACCGCCAAATGCTATTTACTATTTATTTTCATTCATTCTCCTGGTCCTCTGGACTTCTCTCCTGTCTCCCATACCTGCCCCTGCCCCATGTTTTTCCTCTTCCACCCAAGTTGCTCCCTCCCTCTGCCTCCCATGATTATTTTGTTCCTCCTTCTAAGTGGGAATGAAGCATCCACAGGTTGGCTTTCCTTCTTGTTAAGCTTCATATGGTCTATGAGCTGTATTATGGGTATTCTGAGCTTTTGGGCTAATATTCACTTATCAGTGAATACATATCATATATGTCCTTTTGGGTCTGGGTTACCTCACTCAGGATGATATTTTCTAGTTTCATCCATTTTACTACAAAATTCGTGAAGTCGTTGTTTTGTGAAGTCGTTTTTAATAGCTCAGTAGTACTCCATTGTGTAAATGTACCGCACTTTCTGTATCCATTCTCCTGTTGAGGGACATTTGCGTTGTTTCCAGCTTCTGGCTGTTATAAATAAGGCTGCTATGAACATAGTGAAGCATGTGTCCTTGTTATATGTTGGAGTATCTTTTAGGTATATGCCCAGTAGTGGTATAGCTGGGACTTCAAGTAGAACTATTTCCAGTTTTCTGAGGAACCATCAGATTGATTTCCAAAGTGGTTGCACCAGGCTGCAATCCCACCAACAATAGAAGAGTGTTCCTTTTTTCTCTACATCCTTACCACCATCTGCTGTCACCTGAGTTTTTGATAGGCATGGACCCCAGTTGAGTGATACGGCCACCCACCCATCTCAAAATCTTTAACCCAGAATTGTTTCTATCTAAAGGAAATGCAGGGACAAAAATGGGGTGGATACTGAAGGGAAGGCCATCTAGAGACTGCCCCACCTTAAGATCCATCCCATCCGAAGACACCAAACCCTGACACTATTGCTGATGCTAAGAAGTGCTTGCAGACAGGAACCTGGTATAGCTGTCCTCTAAGAGGTTCTGACAGCAACTGACTAAGACAGATGCAGATACTCACATCCAACCATTGGACTGAGTGCGGGGACCCCAATAGAGGAGTTAAGGGAAGGACTGGAGGAGCTTAAGGGGATTGCAACCTCATAGGAAGAACAACAATATCAACTAACTGGACCCTCACAGCTCCCAGGGACTAAACCACCAACCAAACAATATATATAAGTGGGTCCATGGCTCCTGCTACATATATAGCAGAGGACTGCCTTATCTGGCATCAATGGGAAGGGAGGTAGGTGCTTGGTACTGTGGAGGCTTGTTGCCTCAGAGAAGGGGGATGCTAGAGAGGTGAGGGAGCACCCTCTTACAGGCAAAGGGGAGAACAGTTGGGATTGGGGGGGGTTGCGAAGGGAATACCAGGAAGGGAGACATTTGAAATGTAAATAAGTAAAATAATTAAAAAAAAAAAAAAACCTGACTCATGCTTTAATAAGCTCCCAGGCAGGGACAGATTAAGGGAGGAAAGGTTTATTTTGTTGTGGAGTTGCTGAGCAATTTTATCCCATCATAACAGGGACAGCATGGCAGAACTCATGGCTAGAGCATGTGGGGAAGGGTCCTCCATCAGGGCAGACTAGGGATCATGGAATGATTGACAGGAACCAGGGCAGCTACAGTTTTCAAAGGCCCTTCTCTAGGGACCCACTTTTTCCAGCCAGTCCCACCTACCTCAACAACTCATATCCTTCAAAATAGTGCTACCATGTTAGAACTGAACCTTCAAACCAGGAGCCTGTTGGGGACATCTCAGAATCAAGGCATAACCCATGCGATTTATGTATGTGACTTGGTGAAGGGTTGTCTCTTGCAGAGCTGAAGTGTCCAATACTGACCTGGTTCATATCTGGTTGCCATCCAGCTGGCTTGAGGGCCAAGGACTTTAAAATTTTTTGAGATATATTTTTAATTTGTGTGTTTTAGGGTTTCAATTGCAAGTATGTCTGTGTGCCACATGCATGCCCCATGCCCATGGACGCTAGACTGGGTGTCAGATCTCCTGGAACTGGAGTTATAGATACTTGTGAGCCATCGTGCAGGTGCTGGGAATTGAACCTAGGTCCGCTGGAAACCAAAGCCAACAGCTTTGAACATCGGTGGCAGAACTGGTACTAACAAAGTTTCTAAGGTTAGACAAGTTTGAAGTTTAGTCTCAGCTCTGTCTTTAAAGCATCTGGGTCCTGACAAGTGACTGTGTTCCTCAGCCTGTCTTAGGCTGTACTTAGGCTCCAAGAAAGCAGTCGTGTTTCTGTTTAGTATATCTCAGGGTTGAACTCAAAGTATAGGCAGATGATAAGATTGGCACGGTTGGGGTAGGACCAGATACAGCCTCCTCATTTTAGCCTTTTAGGGACTTTCAGGAAATATCAGTGGTTCCTCTGTATGTGTCTGTGCATTGTCATAGCCCTTGACTACCACTATAAATCTCAACACTACTTCTTGCATCAGGCCCAGAGGGCTTCCAACTGAGCACACGGAGAACTTCTCCTCTAATCCCCACACACAGCACTCTGAGTACTTAATTTATATGCCTGATGGATACCTATCTCAATTTTGAGCTTTTGTCTCAGCGTACTAAGTAAACACACTGCCTCTGTCCCAAGACGCTATGAATTCCCAATGGGAAAAAGACAGAGAAATGTACATTTGTTGAGTCAGGAAGCAAGCAACAGTTGCCCCATGGTCATCTCCTAATAATATGCCAATGTTATTTATAATTCAGACAGAGGGTTATAATTCTGTGGGTTTTTCCCCATACTCTCACTGACATATATTATCCAACATTCTCCAACGTTTTCCAATAGGAGGTGTGGGTTTCATACTTATCTGCTTTCCCTCTGTGCATTAAATGTACAGTAGCCACTTATGTTCCCCTGGGCTGGGATTTAAAAGATAATTAAGAACCTACCCAGTAGATTTGTCTACCAGGAAGACAGAGTGAAAGCAGAAAGTGCTATCAGAAGCCTGTCGTTGTGGAATATATCATGGGTGAAATACCGGGCCCAAAGGAAGTAGGTTGTGGTTGACAAATGCTAAGGGCACTGCTGTAGGATTCTAGACCATCCAACAAGATCTGCTTTCCAGCTTATTCCCAGTGAAGACCTACATATCTGGTATTAAGATGAAGTTTCATCTCAAAAAAGTGACTTTGAAGAGGGAGGGCCAATTATGACCTAGGGCAGAATGGAAAGAAAGGACAAGGATACATCTTAAAGGTAAAAGTAGCAACTTCTGAAGTGTAGGGTATACCAGGCATGTCTTATGTGGTTCCTTGTTACATATCCAGGCTGGCCTCCAACCTACAGTCCCGTCCCCCCCCACCCCACCCCCCGTCTCAGTTTTCTGAATACTGGGATTGTAAACTTGTTCCACCATGCTCTGATCCTCAGTTCTGCTTTGCCCTCATCTTCTAGGTAGACGCAGATGTCACTCTGGATGGGTAACAGTCAAAGGCGGGATTAGAAAAGATCAGATTCAGCTTCCAAAGGAGCCTGATAAAAGATGTACAGCTCTTCCCCACCCCCCGAATCAGACTGTGTAGTAGCTGGTCTCTTTCCAGGTAAGCATCCCGAGCACTCGAATTTGATTATGGGTATTCACATTCCAAGAATCACAGTCTGGAGGATAGCCACTCCCTCTCCAGTGAGCCAGCTGAGGAGGATCTCTTATTAGTGGGCTTTCTACAATGGAAATAGAAACACCTCCCCAGTTAAATTCTAGAAGTTTCTGTGAGAGCTGTGACCTGATTCACACGGGATGCTCCACAGGTGATTCAAACACAGGTTGTTAGCTCCAACTTCTGGGAAAAGGATGCTTTTACAATCAGAGAACCAGGAGTGTCTCCTCTCTGGCACAATGGAGAACAGGATGTCTTCTGCTGTGTGTGAGGCAGAAAGTGGATCAAGAGAAGCTAACTAGATCATCAGCGAGCGTCTTGGTTGCTGGTGAAGTCTATAAAGCTTCTTCTGCTGGGTCTGAGGCTGGCACTTTGCAAGTTCACACATAGGTTTAATTTTCCTTCATTACACTGCTGCTGCTGCTACTGTTGGTGATGTGTGTTTGTGTGTGGTATGTATGTGGTATTTGTGTGTGTATGTATGGTACATATGTGGTATATGTATGTGTGTATGGTGTGGTGTGTGTGTGTGCGCGTGTGTGCGTGCGAATGTGTGTGTGTATTCGTGCAGGTGTGTAATACCACATTAAGAAAGACTCGAGTTTTGTCATAACAAAGGGAAAGAAAGTGCCACTTAATGGCTTAGCAGCACCACCTCTTGCCAGCCCTGTTCAGGCCAACGCCTCGTTTGTTATTTCTGCAAGACTCCCTGTGACTCCACACACTTCTGCCTTACAGGGACAAGTACATCTGGGGTCTTAGGACTTGCTCATTGCCCTGAGAAGGTTAGTCGCATGAACAAGGGTTGCATAGGAAAGATGTGTAGCTCTGTGAACAGTTCTGAGTGAACAGACATCTTTGGATCTTGGTACTGGAAGAGTCGTTGTGAGAGGCCAAGCAATCTGCTGTCCCTGTTGCCGGGAGCCGGTCAATAACAGCCCAGAGACTAAATGTTAG
This sequence comes from Arvicanthis niloticus, assembly GCF_011762505.2. NCBI lineage: Eukaryota > Metazoa > Chordata > Mammalia > Rodentia > Muridae > Arvicanthis > Arvicanthis niloticus. Next base: position 41,999,769 of record NC_047675.1, on the reverse strand, counting down.
GATTGAAGTGATGGACCTCATAAAGTCACACTGTACAACGGGTCTCCTGTGGGAAGTTTATTGGGGAGGGGTATCCAGAGGCTGCCTCTGGGTGAGGGTGGAGGGAGGAAGAGAAGGGGGAGAGGAGGGACCAGGCCTTTTATAAAGGGATGTAGTGCATGTGTAGAAAGAGGATGTGTGACTCTTGGCAACAGTGGGATTATGTGGCATTGGTGGTTAGTGATGACCTATCCTGATGTTGCTGGGCCCCTGGGTCGGTGGAGATACTTGGTTGCTCATACTAATTCTTTTTTTTTATTGCTGTTTTAATGCACACACTAAGAAAACTGTTTATATCGAAGGCATCAGAAATTTTAAAAAAAGTCAAAAGAACAGCATTTGAGGTATATGAGAAGATATCTAGTGACCCATAATGAAAGCTTAAACAGAACTCAAATGACAGTGTCCATTAGTGAGTTTCACCAGATCATAGCCACCCATGACCCTGTGTGTATTGTCTCCATGTGCTCACTCTTGGAGTCCTACAATGGCAGGGTTGGATTTTGGAGTCAGAAATTTGGGTGGTCCACTTTTGCTCTCCTCTGATTCATTATTTCTTCTTCTTCTTCTTCTTCTTCTTCTTCTTCTTCTTCTTCTTCTTCTTCTTCTTCTTCTTCTTCTTCTTCTTCTCTCTCTCTCTCTCTCTCTCTCTCTCTCTCTCTCTCTCTTTCTCTCTCTTTCTCTCTCTCTCTTGTCTCTTTCTTTCTTTTCTTTCTTTCTTTTTTTTTTTTTTTCAGAAAGGAAAACAGTTTGTGAGTTCCTGGTCTACTGAGTTGAGAAACTGGAGGTTTATTCTGCAACTCTCATTATCCAACTCTCTAACAGCTTTCTCAGACTGGCACTGTCTTGGTGTGTCTGCATATGGAATTACTCAGGTTGTGGGGTAGTTTAGAGAGAGTGCTCCAATTTGGGAAGTGGACTTTGGGTAGGGTGTGGTGCTGGGCAGATGTGTCCCCTGAAGGATGCCCTGAGGGCTCACACATAGGTGTGAAGGAGCTAGCTCTGTGGGTGGTGGCTTTCACTCTGGGGCGGGGAGCTGAGCAAAGCTGTTCTGGAGAGGTTCTCCTGATTGCAGGTGCTGTTCTTTTTTTTTTTTAATTAGGGTGTGGGCTGATGAGGACCAACTCCACCCCAGAGGCATTATGGGAAGGGAGTGGACTCTATCAGACATCAAACAAATGGTTTGAGTCGTAGAGCATACTTCAACCTGCACATCTATAATTGTGGAGCTCACTGTGCCCAGTGGGAGCTCAGAAATCAAAAAGTGATATATAATGACATTTCTAGCCTTCCCCGGAAATGGGGGGGGGTATATCAGATTTATTTATTAATTCCATCTTGCTAGCTCCCTATTTGCTACAAACAGTTATGTTTTGCAGCCTGTTTCCACCTTGCAACTAGCAAAGTTAATTTTATGAAATGAGTATTCCTGTGATGACCTGAAGTGGGGGGGGAGGGGGAATACATTAATCTGCAAACCATCAAAGCTGTCTGATGTGTATTATTGTAGAACTCAGAAAAAAAAAATAAACAGTTTATGGGGAAGATTAAGTGGCAGTGTGGATTTGCTTTTGACATATCTTGTCTCCGAATCTAAGTTGAGGATTTATTATCTCGAGATCGTGTCTCGTTTATATGATAACACATCTGTAATGTTTTACAGTGCAGCACCACTTGTTCGGAATGGGGCTTTTTTTTAAGTTCTAAATTATAGTACCTGGAGAGGCATACATAATTATAGTGCGTGTTAGCAAATGAGAGGGTGCATTTTCCACCCGCACTCAGCATTAATCGTCGGCACAGCGGGTGCAATAAAATCATAATTGCTTCTTCCAAACTTCTCATCTGAGCTTGCTCGGCTTGGAGGCAGTGGTTTGGTGGAGAGACGCCTGATTTGTGACGGGTGGAGGCTGCCCTCGTAGCTTCCAGAGGGTCTTGACTGGAGATGACTTGGAGGTGTTAGACTTCATGCAGTTACAAAGCGGGGTGGGAGTCTCCCCCCTCCACCCCCATCTTCATGATTCACTGTTACCAGCACAATGGAGCTCAGTAAGGGATGTACATGTCGGGCCCTGGGTTTGGATTCCACCCATGCTTTTCAATCTTGCGACCAATGATCTCACTTCGCTCAATTGCTGTTTTCTCCGTCGTTCTGAGCTCAAAGTGTTCTTAAGGTAATTAGCAATGCCTATAAAGCACAATGTGTGCCTGCAATAAACGCTAAGCATCACTGCAGCTCTCCCTCCAAAACATTACCTAAGCCTGGGCCGTCCAACATGGCCAGTACTGGGCATGCGTCAGTCGAGAACACTGGAAACACGGCCATACGGAGAGGATTCCACAGGCAAGAGATACTGGGGAGCTGGCTCAGTGGTTAAGAAAGCAGAGGTTCTGAGCCTGGTCCCCAACCTCCGCATCAGTGGTTCAAAACTGCCTGTAACTCAAATTCAAGGGATCCAACGCCCTCTTCTGGCCGTCACGGTTCCTGCACTCACATGTAGGTACCAACCCTCAGACACACATGCACAACTAAAAAGAAAAAAAAAGTCTTCAAAAAGAAATATATATATATATACATCAAGGCTTAACATCCTAGTATCGATAAGTAATGTAAGCTATCTAGATATTTTTAATAGTGATTACATTTCGAGGCAATTGCATTTTGGCAATCTTGGCTTAAATGTATTAAAATAAGTGCTACCTTTTAAGCTCCTTTATTGTGGCCACTACAAAATTATAATTACTTGAAAAGTTTGCCAGCAACATATTTGTATTGAACAGCTGTGGTATAAACAAATAGACACCGAATAAGATGTCCTGTCTGTTTAAATCCACTGGTCACATGTTCATCCTAGTTGCCTCTGCCTTTGACTGAGTCTTAGTCTATTGGTCTTGGTATATTTAGAAATATTTAATTAAAAAATAATACATCCAAATAAAACATTTAGAAAAATGTTTTAGATCATTTTCTGGAGAAAATTAGAGAGAGCTAATGGTTGTCATGAACCACCTAGTTTAACTTCAAGCTCTTCAGTAGCTAAGGCAAATTAAATATTTGAGCCTTAAAAGGCTTTATGTAGGCCTATTTTGCAAGGAGTAGGATTCATGTAAGTTGTTGGAAAAGAATAGCTTTCTCCTGGACCTGGATTCTCCCGGGTTTGTTTCCTGGTATGATTCTGAGGCTGCACACATCTGTATCTTCCCATCCTTCCCTAACTAGCTAAGCTTCTATGAGCTCAGCAGGCTCTGAGTCACAGCAACGCCACAAGTTAATTACACCTCCCTTTGCTTATGTAAATTATCCGATCTGATCCTTAGAGCAGCCCTGTAGGAAGGGCTGTTCAAGGGCTATTGTCCCCTTTTCACGGATAGCAAACATGAAGAGTGACTTGCTTCAGTTTTCATAGCCAGCCAGTAGCCTGGCCAGAGCTCCAACCCTTATTGCCCAAAGTGAGAAACTCCCTCTGGGTTTGGTAGTCACAGGACCACGGGACATGTGGTGTGGAAGGAACTATGGGAGGAACTAGACAGGGTTGGAACCCCACCAAGAAAGAAGACATGCATGCAACACCTCCATAAATGAAATTTAATTTAACCAGATAGAAGAAACTCATGTTTATATAGTCATCCTATTAGCTTACCGAAACACAGCCAGCTGAGAGTGTCCCACATCTGAGATTCAGAATGGTAGATACGGAACACATTGGCTTGTTTACAAGTGAGAGAAATCCTCCAGGAGTCTTAGACAAATAAAGTACTCACCCTGGGACCAAGTCAGATTTTCTCCTCAGAGGTCTGGACTAGGCCCTGGGAATTTACATCCCTCCCTGCAGCCCTCAGGTACTTCCTGGATTCTTCAGCTTTGAGGATTTAAGACTCCATTTACTTCTCTCCCGAACAGTTTCATACACAGATTCTCAACCTGAGTGTTTATCCATGAACATTTCTGCAGGAGCTTTGACCCAGGGACGATGCTTAAGAGTAATTTAGAATGAGAAAGTCTTTATTTTGGTTCCTGGTTCCTGGGGTGTTTAGTCTACCATGGCAGGGGTGGGGTGGGAGGGGGTGTGGCAGGATAGGACAGATCACATCAGCATACAGCAAGGAAATGGGAGCTATGGGAAAGTATCAGAAACAATGTGCTTTGAAGAACAGACACCAAACGATATACTTCCTCCCAGTGAAAAACCAACTGTAATTCTCCAGAACATCCCAACATGATGTCAGCAGCTATGAATTAAGCACCTAAGATATAAGCCTTTGGAGGACATCTCACATACAAAGTGTAACACCACCCTAGGTCACTGGAATTAATCTCTGGTGATAGAGGATTGAGACCTGTCCTCAGGTGTTCCAGTTATCATTAGTGCTATCTATGTCATTGGATGTGGAATCACCTAGGGTACAATCTCTGTGGGTCGTGACCCCTTTGGCAACCCTCTATCTCCAAAAAATGTTTGTGTTGTGATTCATTATAATAGCAAAATTATGGTTATGAAGTAGCAATGACAATAATTTAATGGTGGCGAGTCATCACAACATGGGGAAGCTGCATTAAAGGTTCACAGCGTTGGCAAGGTTGAGGACCACTATGTCATTGGTATTCTTAGCCTAGGTGCATCTGTCACGGGTTATCTGGTTAGGTTAACTGAGGTGAAAAGATCCATTTTAACTGTTGGCAGGACCATCCCATGGGGTGGGGTTTCTGGGGTGAGTATACAAGAGAAAGCAGCTGGACATGGGCACTGTCTCCCTCTGCTTCCTGGCTGCAGATGCAGTGTGACTGGATGGATATTTCAAACTCTTTGTCACCACAAGTTCTCATGTGTCATGGACTGTAGGCTTAAACTGTGAACCAAACCCCAAACCTTCCCTACATGGCTGCTGTTGGTCTGTTATTTGTGTGTTTGTCTGTTTTTGTTGTTGTTGTTATTGTTGTCTTATAATCATAGCAAGAGAAGGAAAGGGTATGTATTTTGGAACTTTTGTGCTTTTGTGAACAGTGGGATCACGTGATTTAGATCTTTCCCTCCACTTAGGATCTGCCGCAGAATTCTTCAATGCTGCTTCACTGTCCAAAGCTCCCTGTTTTACTTCCTAAAACAAAGCTTGTTTTGTACTCTGGTCATGCATTCTTGAACTTAGTTGATGGCTTATAGCACATAGGACCATAACGGTAGATGACAAGTCCAACCTTCCCAGTGTGTATTTTCTAGTGGATCAAAGCACTGATCTTTAGGCTGTGTGAGGAGAGCAACTGGCCATGCCACAAGGGGAGACATTAAAGAAGTAGAGTGTTGTGAGATAGCCTCTGAAGGAGGGAAGCCAACTTGAAAGGATAGTTGAGGAAGAAGGGACCAGTCAGTCCCCTGAAAACCAAAAAGGGGTTGCAGTAGGGAGATCCTCTAAGTACTCAAGTGCTATCAGGGACCAGAAGACTGAAGTTGGGAATGTGTTTATTTCTAACCCATGAAAGATTTTGGAAACATCAGCAGAGAAGGTAAACAACCGTATTCCCAAGTCTCACCTCTAATTAAAGGCCCTAAGAACCAAAACTGGGGATGAAGGTAGAGTATCTTCCGGTGGATGCAGAAAACAACATAGAAGATAGACGGAGGGGCCCCCAACCTAGACGTGGAAATGTACCAGCCTTAGCCAGAGAGCAAAGATGTGTTGACGGGCCTCCCCTGCCATGGAACAAGTAGTTCAAATATCTTTAAGGCACAGCACAGGAGTCTTTGCACTTTCCAGAATTCCCACATCATTCTCTTTCCTTCTGAATAAACAGCTGGCAGGCACGCCATGGATTTAGCCGAAATGACTGCTCCTCATTTTCTTTTTAAATCTATACGGTTGTTGTATATCAAGATCCGGGCTGGTGCCAACTGCTTGGCCACACGTCTGCTTTTCATTTAGGCACTGAGTTCTTTTGGGGTAGCCGGCTTCGGAGGCTGGGTTTAACACAGGTCCCTAATTGCGTAGCGGGATGAGGTTGGTGCTGACTGCAGGGTTTTTGGTTTCAGAGTTGAGACAAGTAGCTTGTAGGAAGGGAGAAGGGCCTCTCTCTGGATTCCTTGCCTCTTGCTAGATTTCTTTTTTATATTCAACTTTATTTTTAATTGAGTGCATAAAACAGCTATAAAACAGCCATTTAGATGATGTGGCTGGTCAGCCCCATGGCTTTAAATATGTTTCCCCTCAATTTTGAAATGTCTCCTTCCTTTTTAATTCCTCCCAGGCCCACATGGGGTATATTTTCTATTTTTAAACGACCCAGTTCTAGGGCCCACGACATGGCCTTATGGCTCAAGTCCACTTTGAGATATTTTTTTTTTTTTTTTTTTTTTTTACTATGGGACCCAGGCTGGTAGTCCAGTCTCTGCCTTAGGTACTGGGCTGCTTGTAGTGTAGGGAGGAGGACATGGGATCTCAGGGTATCTCAGTCATTTCAGGGCATTGTAATGACTTTGAGTTAAGTGGACAAGGGGACCATCTAGCTCCAGGGTTGCTTTACATTAAGCATCCAAAAAAAGTATGCTTTAATCCTTTCAAACAAACAAGCAAATGAACACACATCAAACACTGGGGGTTGAAGAGATGGCTCAGAAGTTAAGAGCACTTGCTACTCTTGAAGAAGATAAGAGTTTGTTTCTTAACATCCATTTTGAGCAACTTAAATGGCCTATCAGACGCCTTCCTTCTGGCATCCATAGGCACCGCTGTCATGAACACACACACACACACACACACACACACACACACACACACACACGAGCTTGGAGGAGAGAGGCATAATTAAAAATAAAATAAATAGTTTTTTTAAAAACAGTAGTAATTCAATGCAAAGATAAACATTGAATGGGGAGCTTCCTGTACATAATTATGCTGGGTCCTGAGTCCCCTCCTGAAGCCTACAGTGCTTTTGAGGGGAGCTGCACTGCCGGCTGGTTATCATTCGTAAGAATTTGTAGCCATCACTCTGCTCCGTAAAGGATTCAATTCAATACTTTCACATCAAAGGTGTTCAGGAAGCTGAGCATGATACTGTGTGTCTTCACTCCAACATTCAGAGGGTGGAGGCAAGGGGATTGCTGCAAGTTGGAGAGTCGGTCCATCCCATCCCAACAAGCCATGAAAATAGCTCTCTGTGTGAGTGTAGCTCAGTCGTAAAAGAGTGTTTATCTAGTAGACACAGATCCCTGGGTTCAATGTTAGTCATCCCATAAGCTGAGCATGCTAACCCTAACCTTAACACTAACACTAATGCATACATTCCTAGTACTTGGAGAGGGAGGTAGGAGTAGCAGAAGTTTAAGGCCATCCTGGCCTATATGTAAATTTGAGGCTAACCTGGGCTACATGAGATCCTGTCCAAAAACCAGCCAGCCAACAGACAAACAAATAAAATAAAAATAAAACAAATTTAAAAACTCAAGTAATTAATCAAACACAAAAAGTTGTAACAAAAAAAGAAACTGTTTTTTTTTTTTTTTTTTTTTTTTTTTTTTTTTTTTTTTTTTTTCCCTTAAGTACCTTTTGGGAAACTAGGTGTGGTGGTGGAATTTCTCAGTGCTCTATTACAGTTTATGGACAAGATTAAAAAAAAGGGGGGGAGGGAATGAATGAGGCTGAGCAGTGGGAAGGGAGAAGCTGGGTTGGGGTGGAGTTTGAGGAAGAAATCAGAACACATTCCCGTCTTCCTGCCTTCTCTCTGCTTTACTCATTTACTCAATGTTAAATGTTTGCCAGAAGGAGCCAGTTACCGATGCTTCCCCAAAATGGCTTCCCTGAAATGATTCTTTTCTCCTGTGTGTTTCTTGCAGACGCTGCCAACTTGGCTTCCTGTGCACCTGCTGGACTTGGTTTGCGGAGCCGTGGACCATGGCAAGTCTCAGCAAAAACACAGACCATGAGAACCACACACCCTTCCCCCTGCTGGCTTTCTAGACACAGAAGAGAAGAAGTTGCATGGAGAAATGAGTACTGAGTACTGGGAGAGAATTCATAAGCAGCAAGTGAAGGATCATGGGAGTGAAAATTAGCATTTGAGCAGTGGTAAATGAGAGACCCAAGGGTGACCAAGGTTTGTCCTTCGTCCAGGGCTCTGCACCCTCTGGTCAGGAGAGCTATTTGAAGTGGCCACTCATTGTTTCCTTTCCATCTCTGTCTCTCATTCTCCTCTCTTTCATCTCATCTCTTTATGTTTATACATATGTAAATATATACACTTTTAAATCTAGCTTCTTTATAAAAGAGAAAGCATGGGATTTTGTTGTTATGGGTTCTGACTTATTTCATTTAAGCTGATGTTTCCAGTTGCATCCATTTTCATTCACGTGTCAAATATATATATATATATGTGTGTGTGTGTGTGTGTGTGTATGTGTTTGTGTATGTGTATATGTATATGATGTATATGTATGTGTATGTATATATGCACATAATTAGAGCTACACAAGATTCTATTGTATATAATTGTTGTCTTTTCTTTGCCCACTCTTCTGTTGATGGACATCTCCTAGGCTACACAGAAAGACTCTATACATAGACTCAAATAAATAAATAAATAAATAAATAAATAAATAAATAATAAAACCAAATTATTTAGTGAAGAAATAGCCTTGAGCTTGCTTTAGACTTCCTTTTGAGGGAACGGAGGACCCACTCAAGGCTCATAAAGAAGAGGCTGCCATGCTCAGAAAGAATTCTCTGCTAGAAATGAATTAGGAGGTCCAGAGGGGAGCCTGGCACAATGTTACAGTGATGAGCACCAAGCATGTTATCAAGAAAAGATGGATAGAAGATATTATTGACAGGGATGAGGAGATGGTCACTGGATAAACTACCTGTTGCTAAGCAAAGGACCCAGGTTCGGAAACCACATAACTATGGTGGGTGTGATAGTGTGCCCATGTAATTCCAGGTCTCCTGTATTGAGATAGGAGGCAGAGACAGGAGGAGTTCTAGGAGCTGGTAGGCAATCTCTTCTGATGTTGGCAGTGATGGTGAACAAGGGAACCTGCCTCCAACAAGGCAAAGGCAAAAGCCACCCACTGACACCAGAGATTGTCCTCTGTCTGACCTACGCCCGTGAGTGCACATGTATGTGTATGCATGCGCGCATGCACGCATGCACTCACGCACACACAAATGGAGAGAGACAAGGGAAGGGATATTGAAAGAGTAGATAGATTAACAAGTCTTAGGAATGAAAAAAGGGAAGGGAAGAGCAAGTTAGGATGACACTGTAATTGTCACGTGGATTGTGAGGTGGATGGTGAGGCTTGGAAGGAAACAGGAGGCTTGTGAAGGAGAGCCAGGAGGATTGTTAGGAACAAGGGACCCGAGGACAAGAGGAGCAAACTACCATGATGTGAGCCACTGAAGGAGCTGGATATCTAAGAATCGGGATGCTGGTTGTCAGGGAGACACTACCCATGATGTCACACTCTGATGACTGCTGTTAATGAAGTATAATTAGCCATGTGGACAGAACACAAGGACAAAGGGACAGGCATTCCCTAAGCCATCAGAAAACGACTCACTCTCATACAATCTGTAAGCCAGGATTATTTCCTATTTTTTCCTTAATATTTTTTCACTCTTTGTTTGTTTTGTCCTGTTCTTTTACCTCGTGTGTGTTTTACCCCTTTAGGACAACAATCTCAAACTTACAGGGATTGGGGAAAACAAAAAGGAAGATAATAAATAACTGGGTTTTCCCCCCTGAATTTCCATTCTAATCCAAGAGCAAATCTGGCATAAGGGAAATAATTTTAGAAAATAAAAGTCACCTAGAGTGGGGCTTAAAGGGAATCTGGGAAGAAGAGGCAAGGGAGTGGGGCAGGGTTTGGCTGCAGTTTTAACTGCAGGGTGATCCAAAAACAGTTACGTTTTGAAAAGCCTGACAAAACCAAGTGAGAAGGAGAACAGGCTTTTCAGCTCCTCTAACCCCGGACAGCTGGCCCCCTGCCAACGTCAATATTAGCCAAAGAAGCTTGGCCCCCATTCAGGCTGATCAAATGTGACTTAGGAGGATGTGCGGACCCGGGCTTAGAGGACGCACACGCGCTCCGTGAGTCAGGATAATAATTACAGGCTTTAATAAACGCAAACACGGTGATAACAGCTTTACATAGTCAGGGCTGCCGATGCCAAGACCCGACAGTCACCAATTTGGGATTTTAGCCATAACCAAGGAGCCCACTGGTACATTCTCTCTGCATCACGAGCCTCCCCTCTCTGCCAGTACTCTATAACCTAGCAACCCCAACCAGTCACTTGGCCTCCGTTCCATCCAGGATCCAGATTTGCCTCCTGATGCGCCCTACTGCCTGAGCCTGGCTCACAATGCTCTGCTCTGCATGGCCTTCCTTTTTTAACTCACTATGCAAATCCCAGCGTTGAGGTTCAGAATGAGAGGGGCCTGCTTTCCCTCCTTTCCCTCTGGCAGGACTGAACTCTTAGTATTTTCAGAGAATATGTTCATGTTGCATTCATGAACACACACACACACACACACACACACACACACACACACACACACATGCACTCACGTGTGCACACGCTCCTTGCCCCAACTCATTCAGACTCATTCAGAATTACCAATGATGTACAGTTGACTAGACATTCACATGTCACTTAAAAGCCTGTGTCACTCCCTTAGGCTTCTTCTGTTCCATAGCTGACTCTCATACTCACTAGTGACCCAAAGGTGAGCCTGTTTGCATCTTCTGAGTCGACGGTCCTCACTTATAAGAAAGAGTCAGAATGTGGATTGCTTACTGACATGATCAAGGTGAAGGAGAGGGAAGGAGAAAAGTTCTATGGCAGCGCCGTAGAGCAATAGATGTTCAACTAATCATAGCTAACTGTGCTCTGGCTATGTGCCAGCTTCTGTGCTTATCAAGTTATGTGCAGTGCTTTTAGAGTGGTTATTGCTCTTACTGTTTTCCCTTGGGAATGCTCTTCCTATGTCTCCAATCTTAACCTGAGTAAACTCCAAGAGAACTATCTCAAGGTCATTCGAGGCACTCCATAAGGACTTGTGAAACGGATGAGCAGCTTTCTCTTTTTCTTCTAGAGACCCTAGAAGAAAAAGGTATCCTAGTGAGAATACCTTCTGTAGCACACAGGGAAACTGAGGCAGCGGCAGTCTGCATTAGAGTTGAGGGTAAAATGCAAGCTGCATACTGGAATGAGCTCTGGATGTGGTCTGGCGGTGGAGGAAGCAATCTGCACAGCCTTCTAGATCTTCCTTCTCTGCCCAGTACCAGCATCCATGTTGTCCTTGGGGCAAGTCATCTCAAAGCCAGGCTATGGCTAAGGCAGAGTAAAATTTGCAGCTCATGAGAGCAAACCCATGCCGCATGCTATCCCAGGACACAATCCTTGGACACCAAACCTTCAGGCAGCCAGCCAAGGAAGCTGTGGGCCTCTTGGCGGCCCAGCTTGTGGGCAGGGAATTGTTCATGAGAGGAAGTCTTTCCTCCATCCTCACTGGGACCAACGCAGGTGCAGGCTCTTGGCCAAGGCTGTCTGGAAGGGGAGAAGGGGAGGAAGGAGATGGGGAGGAGGAAACCCCCTGATCCTGTTGTGTTCGGGGCGAGATGGATCACAGGGCTGTTGTTCTGGGTGCAACTACAGAGCTATGTGCAGGGATGACCTTTGCAAGGGTCAGAGGTGTTGTCTCTGCTTTTGCAAAAAAGAGTGTTCTCTTCTTTTCAAAGTAAAGTGTCGCTGTTCTCCTGGAGAGCAATCACGTATACATATATGTATACGTATCATATATGTGTCATATATATCAGTATATACATAAAATATATATTTATATATAATATGTTTATATACACATATATACAATATGTATATATACATATATATGTGTGTATTGTGTGTATATATACTAAATGTACACACACACACACACACACACACACACACACACACACACACACACAGAGGAATTACCCTTAATTTTCCAGTTTTGATTTTACATCCCTTTTCCTAGTTACATATTTTAGAAATGTTTATCAGAGACAAATAACCAAGCCCGCCATGCTGTTTATACATATGACAGGCTTGCTTCACAGGTCTCTCTCCGGTCTCATCGTACATTTGCAAACTCTTACCCATCCTTCCAAGCATTTTGTAGACATCAGACCCCTAGGATGTCTTCTTTTGTCACTGTTTCTTGTAGTACTGTTCGCACATTATCTCGTTGCTTTGCATTTATGTCTACAACTGTGGTTTTTTTTCTTTCTTTGACTGTATGGTGACTTTTGAGTTTATTTCTTATCTACTTTTAAGCCATACATCAAACTGGTAAGAAACTACCACATCCACCATGCTTCTAGCTGAGAAAATTTACTTTGGGGAACATCCATAAATGCTTACTACCCTGGTTGAGCTGAATGGTTTATGCAGATGCCATGGTTTGAGTCTGAGGTGTTTTGCATGTCTTGTGTGTGAAGCTTAAATGGTGGTCTTTAGCTGGTGGCATTGTGCTAGGAGTTTGTGAAACTTTTAGGAGCCAGGGTCACAGGCCACTCAGGGTGAGTCTTTGAGGGTCATAGCCCACTTCTGGTCTGGTCTAAGTGCTACCTAGTCCTGTCTTCTCTGGTATGATGGACTGTACCTTCTCAAAGTATGAGGCACAATTTTAAGTAGCTACTTAAATTGTTAACTAGTGAAGTTGCTACTTATGTTGCAGGCTTGCCCTGCAAGCACCTTTACCTCTGAGCCATCTAGGCAGCCCTATTTCTTTGTCTCCTTGTTAGGCCACATCAACTTTCTAATTGCTACTTAAGTTGCTAATAAGTGAAGTTGCTACTAAACTTGCTAACTAGTTAGGTTGCTACTTAAGTTGCTAACTAGTGAAGCTGTTACTTAAGTTGCTACTGTCAGGTATTTTAGTCAGAATGACACAAATGCCACTGATGTAATTACCACAGGAACGCTCTCTGGTAAAACCTTGAACTTCCAAGGGTTTATGGCTAATGATAAACTAATTCCCTTTGTATAGAGATTCTTCTAGATTTGGTCCACATAGCTTTCATCTGTCTTCCAATGCCTGCTTATTCTTTCTGGGGTTCTAAATCCTGGGAAGACTAACCTTCTTCCTCTGCGTTGGTAGGTAACAGAAAAGCCAGCTGTTTGTTTCATAACCCACATACTGATTAGCTGACTGGTAGAGAGCTAAAGCCTCCTATTCTAGGTGTGAAGATGGCATGAGGATGTCACTACTCTCTCCATCCATGGCCCTGTCTGATACTGGTGGTTTCTTGGGACTAAACCCTTGGTTCAGCTTCCTGTTTGTAACACCACAGACAACTTCTGCCAGCAAGTTTCAAGCCTGGATCAAGACTTACACTTCTCTCAGGCGACAATAATAGACAGATCTGGAAATGACCCTAGCTTGGTACCAAGACATCTGTTGAATTATCCAGGGGTTGATGCAAAGGTTATACAGGAAGTTAAAAAAACAAAAAACAAAACCAAAACCAGGAGTTCCAGAAACACAACAGGAAACGGATTGCAAATATGAAAAACATAATAATTTCCCCTAGCTTCTCACTGGCTGCTGGTTCCAACTGTGAGAAAGGTCATGTGGGGAGGAAAGAGAATAGAAAGCCGTCCCATGAAGTAGACACCTTTGATTGCTTGCCATGGCCAAGAAAGGGGATGTTCCATCCTTATAGGCTGTGCCACACCTGAAGGGGCTCAATATTCCTTGCCTTGCCTCTTTCTGTTTCAGACTCAGTGTATCCCTAAGAACATCAGGCTTTGTCCATTGCCTAGGCTAATGAAATGAGTTCTTTGAGAGAATTATTTAAACCTATGTAAATCAGTCACAAGGGGAGGTTACGATTGGGGTGGGGGCAAGCAGATTTGCATCGAGCTATAAAAATAGTTTTTATCTCCATTCGGGCTGATTTTGAAAAGATTTTTATCTGTTGCAACTGAATCCTTTTCAGAATCTCTCTCCTCTCTCTCTCTCTCTCTCTCTCTCTCTCTCTCTCTCTCTCTCTCCTCTCTCTCTCTCTCTCTCTCTCCCCTCTCTCTCTAACTCTTTCTCTTTCTCTCAAGTTGCTATGAGAACATGAATCATCTCCTTAGCACAATAAAGCCAGAGCACAGCGCTTAGGAGCAGACCCTGAATTCTCACTGTTTGTTCTTCGCTCTCGATGAGATAAGCTGTTGTTATTTCTTTCTTCTCGAACAAGCAGACCATGATTGCTGAAGTGGTGAGAATAATTGGACCAAGCAGTCACACGATTAATGCAAACGGAGGGAACTCATCTGTTCCCAGTACGGCGTGCTTTGCTTCGGGAGGCACGGGGAGCTTGCTTCTCTGTTTATTCTTGGAGCTGGGGAACAAACGTGGCTGAGTTCACTGCCGCAGATCCCGTGTTTCTTCCTGGGGTGGAGACCTTAAATGAACTGACTTCAGAGTGAAATCAGTCCAGTCTTTGAAGGAGTCCGGAGTGCAGGGTGAAGGCATTGCAGCAGGCTGCTCTGCTCTACGGTGGCATTCTTCTAACCCCTTGGGATCGTCATGGGGACATCAGAAGCAGTGATTCCTCAATGGCAGGGTTCAATTATCAGGTGATATGGCCAGTTGGAAGAAAGGGACAGTGCTGCTGGGTAGTGTCTGCCAGGTGCTGATCTCCATGCCCTCTGTCATGTCCTTAGGGTGCACAAAGCAGTTCTGCTGTCTCCACTTTCCACTTGGACAGATAACGAAACTGAGGGGGTAGAGACCTCATATTCACAAGGTAGGAAAGATCTAGCAATGTGGCAGTCATCCAGGTCTGACTGACCTAGAACCAAAAGCTCCAGGACATGCTCTAGGGACAGGCTAGCTCTGGATCCTGGTGTGTCATGGAATAGCTATGTGATCTTGAACCTAGGCCCCCAACTTCTCACCCCTAAGGTTTCTCCATCTGGTACGAAGAACCTTGGATGATCTAGCACTGGCCTCATAAAGCTGTTGTAAGAACTGAATACATTCAGACATACTTATCTAATAATTATGATAGAATGCCTGACAGAGCAAGTTAAGGGAAGCAAGCTTTGTCTTACAGGCACAGTTTCTGTAAGTTCACCACAGCAGGGTAGCAAAACCATCAGAATGTCAGGCATCAGAGAAGTGGGGAGCAGAACCAGGAGCTGTAAAATCTCCCAAGTCTCCCAGTAGGCCCCAAGCCCCTGATGTCCTACTTGTGCCAACCAGGCCCCACCCATAAAGAGTTCTGCAGCATTTAATATGGTGCCACAAGCTGGGCGTGTACGTTCCAAACATGAACATTTGAAAGATGTTTCATATCATAAAGTATTCTGAAGGAGAAAGGCTTTGTTTTGGCTCACGGTTCCAAGTCACCACCTATCATTGTGGGGAACACATAGCAGCAGGAGCTTGAAGCTGGTGACATCCTGTCTGCAGTCAAGAAGCACAGAGCAATGAACACCTGTGCTTGGCTCCCATTCTCCTTCTTCTTAGTAGGTAGTCTAGGACCCTAGCCCCAGGAATGGTGGCTCCCGCTGTGGACAAGTGTTCCCAACTCAGTTAACCAAATCAAGATTTGTACTCCACAGGCCAGCTTAAAGGCCCATCTCCTATGTGGTTCTAGATCTCAAGGAGTTTATAGTCGAGATTAGCCATCACCATTTTGCTTAGTTGTTTCCTTCTTTTGGTCACTAAACAGACTTGAGCTCAAATCCAGTTAAATAAGGGAAGTACCCTGCACAGGCTGTGCTCACAGGGGTCTCATCCATCCATTCCGCTGGCGGCAGCCTTACTTTTGATTGGTGTTCCCTTCCATGTTGGAAAATGTGGTCTGCCATACTTTTGTAAGTCTATAGTAGTCCAGTTTTTTTTCTTCTCTCAGTTTACTAAAGTACAAGAAAGGGGGAAAAGAGCTAGCATAGTGTTCGGTCCCCCAAGTGGCAGAGGAATGTGGGTGTTGGGGGTTCTTATCTGAACAAGGAAAATAAAGGAGCCTGAAAAGTCATTCTTAGTCCCGAAAGTTCAGCAAGAAGTGGCACATGACCCGGGACCTGCTTCCACCATCCTTAGGGTGAAAAACATCGACCACTGCACATATTTCTCTGTTTGAGAACTTTACCTGGATTCATTTCCACAGGCCATCTTCAGCCAGTGTGGAAAAGGTAGGTTCTATTGCCCTTAGCATTAAACAGTGTTAAGGTCTAATTCTTTGAAGGCTCCCAGAGTCCCCAGCGCTCAGATCCAGTTACTGCATTGGCCAGTGTAGGACTCTGAGATTTTTTTGTTTATCTTGACATGGGGTCTCACTGTGTAGTCAGGTTGGCCTCAGACTCATGCATCCTCTATTTTAGCCTCTGGACTGCTTTGTCCTTACTGCTGACAAACATGCAAAACAGAAAAAATGACTGTTGGGCATGGTTCCACTTGAGTGAAAAGTAAGTTGAAGGAATCGGGGAGAACCTGACAGAGCAACTCAGGACGCTCAGTTTTGACAATGGTAGACCCACCCCTTGGGCAAGGAGTTTTCTCTTTCTCATCTCTCTTTAATGATAAAGGTATAAAGAATATTTGTTTCTGTCTTTGCTGAAGTCAAATGTAGTATATCTTGCCAGCATGACTAAGCCCAAAGCCAGTCCTATTTCAGTACTTAGCATTTAATGAGTCCGAAGACTCATTAGCTTGGTGTGTGTGCTTACTTTCACTTGAGAACCCTAAACAACTAACTTATGCCTGCATTGATTTTCCTGGCTGGGTTTAGTATCCCCTAGGCTCATAATGAACCTTTTAGTCCCTAGTCTGACCTCTTGTTACATATAGCATCTCTATTCTAATTCATACTATGGTGGACATGTCTGTCCAAGGGACTCAGCTTCCTTCTAGACCTTTCTTGTGGTTCCGACCTTCATAGTCTTCCAGTGGAACCTGCTTCTCCATTAATCTTGTTTCTTATGCTTCTGTCCCAGGAGGCATCCTTCCTCTGCCTGGGTTGTTTAGTGCCCTGCCTTCCCAAGTCACATGGTTGGTTTGGTAGGAAAAGGGCTCATGTTCTAGATGGTAGGACTGTCTTACTGACTTTTCGGTAGCTGTGAACAAAATACCTGACAAACAGTTCCAGGAAGGAATGATTTACTGTGGCTCCTGATTCCAGAAGGTTTAGTCCTCATGACTCAGCTCCATGGGCTGGGGAAGAATAACATGATGGAGAGAGGGAATGTGTGGCCAAGGAAACTCATTAACTCACTTGAACTGGGAAGAGTGAAAGGAAGAGGCCAGCCAGGGGCAAGATGTTCAACTATGTGACCCCTGCAGCTTACTTCGTTAAATGCTAGAAGTTTCAAAAACACCAGGTAGAAACTGAGGCATATGAGACTCGGGACACTACATTGCCTTTGCTGAATCTCTTGAGAACCTGGTGTAGCCTGCCCATAGAACCAACCTAGGTAGGGTTAGTCAGGTCAATAACTGAAGAAATATCGACTCTTTTACCAAGTGTTTTTTGAATGAATCCAGGCCCGAGGCTAAACCTATCTCAGGACTTTCCACTTACTATTACATTGTCATTTAAATTAGCTTGCATTGAGCTCTCTGTCTCTTAGAAACAATAAACAACAACAAAATGGAACTACCTCACATATCTAATAAGCTTCCTAATAGAATATTTAGTTTTAAGCAATATTTAGATTGAGCCTTACAATCTGGCAAACGTCTTTAGAGCAGAAGGGCACCTACTTCACACCACCCCCACTTCAACCCCCCCCCCCCAACCAAATCCCTACCTGTGTCTGACCATGACTGTACCCTTTTTGCCCCAGAGAGAAATGGACCTAAATGGCTTTTATATCTAAACAGTAGCATTTCTCATGGCCATAAAAGGATGTCCAAGAGACTCCAGCCAGCCACCAAGCCTTTACGTTCCTAACTGACCAGTCCTTGGCAATTTGTTAAAAAACAATCTTTGCCTTTTCAGTTAATAATCTTGCTACAGGATGTTGCTACCAAATGGTTGGTCACTTCCAATAATGACCAATTTTGCAAGAACGACTGCTAAAATGAGTAGCCACATTTTGATTGCCAGGAGCACGTGTTTTAGAGTTTATCCAGTTAAGAAATAAAGACTTCAGGGTTTTCATAGAAAGTGGGGGAGGACCGGGGAAGGGAGGTAAATGACATGACATCTAGTACTTTTCCTTTATTACTGACAACTGATGTACGTGCATGTGTCCATCCAAGCTCTTCTTTATAGCCTCCGGACCTGGGAGACGTCTTATAGTCAGTCAGATGAATCAATTATTGCCTATATAAGGAAACATTCATTCTTTCTTATTATTAGTGTTAATTAAATTTAGGAGGCCAGAGGGGAACTGAAAACTCCACTTACCTCTCTTCTGCCAAGCTTCAGGCTACAGGCATCTTTATTCAACCAATAGTTTCAAATTAAGGAGCACGGTTACATAGCATCACTTGGTGTGCATGAGGATTTCTTAGTTCTTGGAAGCAACAAGGCCTTGGGGTCCAGGGTTTAGCATTGCACTACATAGCAACAGACCAAGCCTCAACAAGAGATTACTGGATTAATGTATACAGCTCTCCAGCCACACCTGGAAAATACTTTCCAAGACTTTTTGTGAAGTCTTGTCTTTGGTAGTTAATAGCGGAGTCACACTCTTTTTTTTTTTTTTATGTCACATCACTGAAAAATTACATGTTGGGTTTAACTTTTATGTTTAATCCCCTGTTCACTGGTCTCAAAACTTAAGAAAGAATGGGGGAGCCTTTGCTAGTTTGATGAAGGTTCTCTACCAAAACTCAACAGCAAATGTCCTCTGAGTAGTTCAGGGGCAGGGGTACTTTGGTGGATGTCCTTAGGGTGGGTGACCTGAAGAAGTTGGATACATTAATACTTACGTTAAGTATCGGAAATTGTACTAGCGTGTAGATTACCATGATGTAGACATTAGTACTGGCTTGTAGATTACCATGATGTAGACATTAGTACTGGCTTGTAGATTACCATGATGTAGACATTAGTACTAGCTTGTAGATTACCATGATGTAGACATTAGTACTAGCGTAGATTACCATGATGTAGACAGTAGCTCAACTCCAGGGCTATTGAAAGGGGGATTGAAAGACAATCTTCTGTGGCTCCAAAGAAGAGAAATATGCAAGAAGAGGTATAAATAGACCATAAGACGTCTAAGCCAAGGCTAGTGCTTTCTGTTGTTTGATTGCTCTGTAGAGATGAGGTAAAAGCCCTGTATTTCAGAAGGTTCAGCTACAAAATAGAGACTTTGTTAAATTACAGTCCCAAGTGACTACATGAAATGAACTTACTCTTTGACCTGGAGTAATAACTTTTGTTAAGTTTAACTATTAAATGTCATGATTTTTTTTGAACACCCTCTACTGGTCTGTCTCAGACAGGCACTTCCAATGTTTCTAATGATTTCCTCCAGTGTTACAAAGAGAAAAGGATTCAAAACAGAGAAACCTGGGATACGGCTGAATCTGATAGAAAGAGCCACGTAGTCTATTTTGAAATAGTAATCTTTACAACTGCTTAGGATTTACACTTTAAAGTGTGTGTGTGTGTGTGTGTGTGTGTGTGTGTGTGTGTGTGTGTGTGCATGAGCATGTTCAGTTGTGTGCCTTCTGTGTTCTGTCTACCTTATTTTGTTTGTTTTGAAACAGGGTTATATTAGGAAGATGAACAAAGAGATCCAATGAATATCCCAAAGTCTGTCTTTGGGTCCTGAAGTGAGGTCAAAGTTTAAATAGAGGGCCAAGGGCACATTGAGTAGTCATGGTCAAGGTGTGACCATACAGACTTTCAGTCTTACCCTGAAACATTATCTGATAAACACTTAGAACTGTGGAGAATCTCTTTCTGGGAAAGAAGGTCCCTCCCTTGCTGGAGCCTTTTCTTTTTCCCAGCATGTGATTCCTGGGGAAGTTCCTACCTTGTTGGAGTTCACTCTTTAAACAGTCTGATGGACCCAGGATACTCACTACAACACTTTCATTTCTGCTCGCTGACTACAGAGTGACTTGTGGAACTCAAGGGCCAGGGCTGAGAAAGTTTCCTGTGGGCCAGCTCCATAGCTACACTGCATCCATCAAACTCTAAGAATCACTGCTCCAAATCCTGCCCCTGGGCCAAGATGTCATGCTTTGATGACTAGGTCTACCCTGACTGGATTAACTTCAGCTACTTTTCTCCTCAAAATGTTGATGACTAAAGAAAACTCAGGCACTCCAAAGCTTCTCACAGTGAGAGAGGGTGGCCTTCAAGTAGACGTGTCACGGCTCAGGCGTGCTGGTTTGGATTGCCTGTTTTCCGTGCTCTGCAGCTAGGTAAGACACATCAGCTCCTAGACTGACTTTTCATAGATGCCGGAGGTGTGAGGGGGTGTTGGGTGGCATGATGTGAGTCACCTAGTAGAGCTGGTGATGCTGAAGGAAGGGCATGCGCCTTGCTACCTCAGTCTCACTCCATTCGCTCTTCATCTCTGGCTACCCTCTGATGTGGCTCCAGCCACAGAGAACCTGCTTTCACCACCTCTTCTGTCCTTGGTCAGGAGGCAGGGCCTTCTGTCATCTCTTGAGATGTGCCAAAGACACCTAGGCTTGGTCTGAGGGGGTGTCTGAAGTTGGAAGGATTTGTGCCTAAATTAGAAATACTTTCTGAATACTGCAGAGCTTGTCAAGTTTATATCATAACAGTCTCAGGTGGGAAGGCAGGGTAGAACTAATTCCCAAGAAACAGAGAACCTTAGACTTTTCACTTCCTGTATACTGAAAACAGAACTGAACTAAATCAGTTCATCACAAATCCAGAGGGAACTCTAGGAACTATGTTTAGGACAAGAAATAGGTCTACCTTTCCCCTGGACCTGAGCTAATGCGATGTGACAGACATGGTGGGGATGACCTTGGCCATAGAAATTGACAGAGCAGGTCCTGTGTGTGATGCTGACTAGATGCTTGCCACAAGTCCAGTCACAGCAGCAGATGCACACACAGCTTCTGCTTTGATCTCTGGATTTAAGCTCTATCATCTCCCAAGTTCAAAAGGAGACAAATCAGGGCCAGTGTAGTATGGTGGCTAGGTGGGTAGAATGGGTGTTTACTACCAAGTCTGATGACCTGAGTTCAGTCCCTGGGACTCACAAGGTTGAGTAAGAAAATAGAGTCCCACAAGTTGGGCCTTGACGTGTACACACACACACGAGAGAGAGAGAGAGAGAGAGAGAGAGAGAGAGAGAGAGAGAGAGAGAGAGAGAGACATTTCTATCCCAGCTCTGATACTTAGTTGCATCGTGGGACACTCTCCTTATCTCCCTGTGTCCTCTACGAGGTCCAATGAGACTTCTGAGAATGTTCATCCTCCATACCCAGCCGTTTTCCTCATCTCTACAGATCACTTGATTTCTACAGATTGAATGAGATCTGAAGATGGAAGAAGTAACGGAATGTATCTGGCTCTTGGTCCCAGGGAGTAGACTGCTTACTATCCATTCAGTCATAATTAGGAGACCCAACATCCCCATCCCCGAATGACCTTGCTTCCAAACCTCTGGAAGCATGCTCAGGGCCTTCCCACCTCACCCCTTTCCTCATGCTCCCTCAGTTCCTTGGCTCTGTCCCAGCCTATGCTGACTCTGGGAGTCTTTGATGGCTCTTTACCTTATTCAGTGAAGCAGGGTCTCTCAATTGAACACAGAGCTCTCCAATACAAGTAGTCTGGCTAGCCAGCTTGCTTCAGATGGTCCATGGCTCTGGGGATGCAGTTCTCATGCTTGTGTGTCAAGCACTTGAACTATTGAGCTTCTCCTCAGCCCTTGTTTAACTTTTGCCTCACACAGTGCTATCCATTCCACACAGTCTGTCTTTATCACCCTAGAGCAGGGCTTGGCACCCATTCTAAACACAGCAGAAATGGAAAACAAAATAAATGGATTGCTGAATCGATGAATATGCCCTCAAACAACTCTGAAAATGGATCCTTGGAAATTTATTTATATACACAACTAATAGCTAAGCATATCTCCAAGCTGAACCTTTGAGACAATTAAATATAAGAGCCATTCTCGTATCCATTCATTCATCATCTAATCAAAATTGTGATGACATGCAGCCTAAAGGACTTTAAAACCAGACTGATAGACACTGTGCCCGAGCACTTCTACTTTCCTTTGACTTGTCCATGGCAGACATCACTAATCAATTTTGGTACATTCTTCCTGTCAATTAGAGGAGCGGTATTCTCAATACATCACTTTGTATAGGCCTTTCCAATAGATTACATTGGGCTTGGTAGACCATTTCATGCATACCCCAGAAACCATTGTTAATAACGCAAACCAGAATTTCCTTGTTCTCATCTCACCTGTGACCTTTGGCATCCTCTTGACCAGAGAGCTTCCTCACTTTTAAGAATGTCATGTAGCTGTATTTTTGATCCCCAGAGTCTGTGGCCTGTAATGAAGTGCCTTGGATGGAGACAATACAAGACCTTAAAACAGGTTCCTGTACAATTTCTCCATTCAACTTTATTTGCAAACATGCTAAGGGGAAAAATGGTTCTCTTATTCATTGTGAGAGCTGAGAATCTAAAGCCCTTTGTCCAGAAACTTCAGGTCTTCCTTTGAGCTTCTGGTTCAGTCTTTGGATTTTCTGGAGATTGCTCACTGCCCAACATCCCAGCCTGTCTCCTTCAAGCAACTTCTAAGATGACTTCTAGCCTATAATTTCATGAAACCCAGATTTTCTTGGAAGCCCTTAAGCTTTCACCCTTTCCCTCCAAGACACAGTTTTCCCAGTTCTTCAGAATAGTGGTTTTTCAAAAGGGATAGACTTTGCTGTCTGGGGGATGGTTAGCAATATCTGGACATGATCTTGGCCATCACAGTTAGGAGATACAAGATAGGGATGCTGTTATCATCTAAGAGGCAGAGGTTAAGGGTGGTATGAACATCCACAATGCACAGTCATATTCCGTAAAGGTATAAATAATGTCCCAGGCCTGATAGGCTTCCTCATTGAAAACTACTATTGTGAAAATCAGAATAACCTTCGTGTACTGTTGGACCTGAGGAGAGATACTAGGAGCCTGCCTGAAGTCCTTCTCTTAATCCTCAGGACAATCCCCATGATTATTATTTATGTTTTTCTCCCCTGTAGGTGGGAAACCCTATGTTCGAAAGTCTGAGTAGCTCGGAGGGAGGTAGTAGTTATCTAGTGACTAACCCAGGGCTTAAACCCCAGGCGTCTCACACCAGCTCCTCATCACTAATGGAAGGGTAGTTCTCAAGCACCAGTGCACCTCAGAGTTCCCCAGAGGCCTTGCGGAAACCCATATCACTAAGCCTTCCCCTAGAGTTTTTGATTAAAGGGCTCAAGAATTTGCATTGTAGTGCTGGGGGAATGACTCAGGGGGTAAAAGCACTTGCCTTTTGCAATCGTTAAAAACCAAAGTTTGGATTTGGGTGGGTAGGACAGCCTGTCTGTAATTCCAGGACTCAGAAAGCAGAGACAGGGCATCCTCAGAGCAAGCTGGCAGGTCGTGCATGCTCTGGGGTTAGTGGAGATTGCCTCAACACGCAAGGTAGAGATGAGTGGATAAATACAACTGCATCAACCTCTGGCCTCACATATACATGCACACGTATGCATATGTACCTATGCACATATATGTGACCACACACACACACACACACACACACACACACACACACACACAATTTGCACTGTATCCAGTACCCAAGTTTAAAAGTGGCTGATGCCTCCAGTCCAATGAATTGCATTTTGAGAAACACTCTATTAAATAGCAATGAGAAGACCTTAGGTCATCATGATAACATCAGTAGGTCCTTGCAGGCCTGGCGGGATCAAACTGTTGTTGCATGGCTGGTAGAACATATGACCCACGGATAAGGTTGTTTTCACTCACGGCTTCCCTCTGGAGGTTGCCATGGTGAGGAGCATGGACCCAAGTCTTGGCTTGAACTATACCTAAAATCCTTCATTACTGGTCAAGAGATGATCAAAATGACCTTCAGTTCCAACTCAGATGGCCTCTCTTATAGAACAATTTTGATGATAAACCTATAGTCCATCCTGGGCCCACTGTGTGAACCCATTTTCCTAGAAGGCTCCTAGAGCAGCCACCATGAATTTCTCAATCCGTGAACCTGCTCCTTCCTAGACCCAATTAGTGTCCCTGCCCAGTTCTCCACTCTTATTTCCTTGCACCCAAAGGCCCATGGGGGCTCAGTCTCAGTGGGAATTTCTGCTCTGTTGTATTCAAGGCCTGGTAGCTATGGGACCATGATGCTCATACAAAAACAAACAAACAAACAAACAACCTGCTTGGCTTCCAATCCAGCTATGTGCTCTGGGCTGGACGATTAGGAGAAGTTTCCTAACTCCCTGGTGCTCTTGTTCTCCCACATAACAAATAGAGATAACAGTCTCACTGATGTCAGGGTTGTCTGGCGGTATTCTGTGAGTTTTCCGTATGCAAATATCTTAAGATCTGGCATGGAACCAGAGCTCTTGTGTTAACACAGAGCAGACTTGCCTTTTAGTTGTAGATGGAAATTATGGAAAAGGACACGTGGGCTAGTCCTCGAATGATCTGGTCTGCCCAGTCCTTGGGAATTGAGCAGTCTTAGAGTTAGTTTGGATGTGAAATTTCCTTCAGCACTGTCGTAGGGTCCTCCTGAGACATGTGGCTCAGAAGTGGGTGGCTGCGAGCTGTGAGCAAGCCTTGAATGTTTAAATCTGTTGCAGGGTAGAGCCTTGACTTTCTGTTTCCTGGTATCTGCTGCCACTCAAGAAACGGAAGCTGAAGCTGGACTGAGCCAAGCTGCTACATCATGCCTGTCCCACCACAGTGAACTGCATCCTTTGACACCGTGTGCAACCTCAGTTGGGTATCAGGTTAAAACTAAAGGAAGAGCCACTAATACAGTATTGGTGGAAAGAATAGGAAAAAAAAAATAAAATCCTGAGGGGGTGGGGCAGGGAGGAAGGGGTCTTTAGCAATAAACTTTCATTTCCCTCTTGTCCTTTTCTATCTACCTTGAAGCTAGGGTCAAAATGTGAGAGCCTCTTCCCAACAGGACAGCACTTTCCAGAACATTCATTCCCCCAGCTCCCCTGGCCTGGGGAGCCTCGCCTAGATTTTTGGGATGCTTTCTGTCATTCAGTAGTGAAATGAACACTTACATGCCCCTGCTTCAGAGCAACAGCCTTCTGGTTTAGGCCTTTTTGTGTCCATGGAGGGGTGAGGTAGGGTTTTTCTCCTTGGTGAACTAATTTGCTCAGTGACTGTGATAAGATATGCCTATCATTCTATTCTATATGCTTGGCTCATGGTGGAGACTCAGCAGATGTTGACTGAATATAGAAGTAGGCAATGAATAAACAACAAAGGAGGGGACCAATGAATACTGTATTTTCCACCACAGAGCAGTGTAATGCAGAGTTGTGTCATTCAGTGCAACAGCAGGTTTTTCTCACCTGGAACCTTACTAGGAACGCAGAAGTTCACGCCCCACCCTAAACCTGCTGGATCAGAGTTGTGCATTAACGAGGTCTTTGGGTGATTCAGATATATTTTGCAGTCAGGAAAGATTGGTCTAGCAGTTAGGAGAGAAAGCTCTAGAGACTGGTTTTAAACGTACGTGTGTGTGTGTGGGGGGGTGGGGGGTGGTGTATGTCCCAATAGTTGATTACTCTTGGTGGTCTTTAGTTTCTACGTCTGTCAAATGGGCATGATGGTGGCAACCACTTTGTGCTCTTGTGATTTTTACAGAAGTGACTTGCACAGTGCTTGGGAAATAACAAATGCTATATTAGCAGTTGTCTCATCCAAGCCTCTTAGAGTGCCCAGAAGACCAGAAAAAGAAGAAAACAAACAGTTCCTTCGAGCTCTGCACAGACACTGTGCCCATTTCCTCTTCAGACCCCGACCCTGTAGCTGGTAGTGGGACCAAATAGCCCCTGGCTACTCCTTCCTGAATGCGGCTCCATTGCTGACGTGAGTAGCGTGCCCTTTCTCTCAGCTGTCAAGCTAGAGCTTCCTGAAGCAGAGGACACCAGCCAGACATAGAAGGTGCACCTCCTTTTCCCTTTGGCTGACTCATGCTATTTCTATCCAGACAGGGATCTGGGCAGGTGGGAGACTCTGCAAGCCCCAGGTCAGAGATTGGGTGACTCACATTTCAGAGTGAGTCATTTGTGTTACATAAGGGCAGATCAAGAGGATTCAAATACAGCTGCAAGCCTAAAACTGTCCCCTCAGACTGGGGAGGGGGTGTCAGGAAAGAGATTTGCCTGAAGGCATGTCCCGGAATCTATATGCCCAAGGAAGATACTTTCGTCATTAGCACCTTCACCATCATTTGATGTGGTTACATCCTGAAGCAGGCAGGTAAACTCCTTTTCAGAGCAAGGGGGAGACTGTGGGTAACTCACTAATCCAGATAGAGATTAATGGGCACCCCAACACTGGGGATGGGAGAGGCTGTAATAACTCCTCCTTAAGAGCCATCGAGAAAAGTTGCGGAGTCAGACTAAAAGGCAATTAAATCGAGGAAATGTATTTATTTAATGAACATGGGAATAAAGCTTAAAGCTTTTCTACTGATTAAGCCGACAGAGTTCTTCTTTAACATAGGAATAGTCAAGGATTGCGAGGCTCTGGAGGGATGGCGTCTTCCGATCATTAGGAAGAAATCGATGCTGTCCTTCAGAAGACTTGCGACAGCCAACCTTCTAGGTTTATGCTGAAGAACGGGTGTGAAATCTATGGAAAACGAAAGACATTTATGAAGGAAGAAACGGTCACTAAATCCTTACTTATCATAGGGGAATCATATATAGAAAACCGCCTTTAGGTTCAACTTTGCAGTTTGCTTTCGTTTTAAAGAGAAGAGCTACCATCTAGCCAAGCATAGTAGTAGAAGAGTTGAAAGTCCCTGAGGCCATAGAAAATGCCACAAGTAAAATGTTAGGTAAAATGAAGGAGCAGAAAGCAAGCCTTGGGACCGAGGCTCCATTAACAAAAAGTAATAGGTCACTCCAGTTCGAAAACAAAAATCTAACTCTGGAAGTCTTGAAGGAGAGCCAGCAGCAGTGATTACGAGTTAATGAACAGCTTTCCTTTCACGTTGACTTTAAGAAATTTTCATAGCAACATTGCTTTATAGCACGAATGTGTGTCTGTATAATAACTCAAGAAGCACACTTATATAAACATGTAAGTATACAATGCATAAGAAATATAGATAAAACAGGTAGCTCAGTAGCATAATATATACATGTGTATACTTATGTATATAATATAGACTATGAGTGAAAGTGGAGGGGGGATAGCTATTTAGCTAAAACCTTTTTATCTTTTGATTATATTCATACATGACTATAGACCAGGAAAGCTTAGCCAAGTTGCAACTTTAGTGCAGTTGTACTTTAGAAGAAAATAATACGGGTGGGGATTGCATGCTATAATAAACCCTATGGGTTAGATGCTTCTGTGTGGAGAACTCTGATTTCCTTATTGAAGACACAGCCGGGCAATAATGTTCACCTGGGGGACTCCTCAGTCTTTGACCTTACACCAACCTGGTGGCCACACCCTTCCATCCTCTCCCTCACCCTTCCAATAAATGTCAACGAACAGACATATAATATGCACATCATGTCCAAAGAACAAAAATGTTGACATTTCCATCGGAAAGTTCTGGAATTCCACATCTACCTGAACGTCAATGGGGCAATGACACCATGCTCAAAAGTACAGTGCAAGAAAAGAGAGAAGAGTCCCAGTTGCAGACAGTCTCCACAAACCCACAGTGAGTAAAATGGTAACCCCAAATGTAAGAAAATGGGGGCAGAACCAAGCGGTGTTATCCTGACAACCCCACCCAGTAACTGAGAATTCTGAGCACACACTCCAGCAAGTATAAGCCATGAAGTTCTTCTTACCAAGTGCTTGTCTATGAGAAGGAACACCGGGCCCATTTTATTATATTTATATGGGTCAGGTGTAGCTAGATGCCTGTTTTTGTTTGTGAGTTTGTTTTATTAGCTTTGGAGTTATGAATAGATTTTATTTACTTATTAACAAAATGGTTGAAAATGGTTATGTGATTATATAGACTGTTTTTTTCCTTCAAATTTTGTCTGGTGTATTTAGTCTCTGGCTCTTTAAAGAAAACATCCTGGATAATCTTCATAGTTCCTACCCAGCCCCTCCCTCTTCCTTTCTATCTGTGGTATTGGGAAGCTCCATGCTCTCATCTCTATTTGAATCTGCCCCCTCAGCAGATTTCTCTTCTGTACCAGCATCCAGAACACACCACAACCTGCCTTTCCTTGGCTTGGAGGCTTTTTATGACTGCTCAAAATGAAATGCAAACGTCCTACCTGAAAAATGTAAAACCTTGAGCCTTCGAATACATGGAAGCAGGGACCTGGTCTTGGTAATATGCTCCCCAGTATATAACAGGCATTAACATGAATTCATAGGCTAAAGATGAATGGACTTGAGTCTTCAGAGAAACACTGAAGCAGAAATGTTTATCACTAATTTACAGATGGATGAGAAGAGATCCAGAAGAAAGGGAAAACCCAGTGACTCACCACTGTGGTGAGAGTCCAGTTCTTTCTATGATACTCCATATTCCAACATAGTAGCTTCGCTCTGCCACATTGCCTGGAACATAGCGCTGGATGTGTGAACACATGGCCTTCTCCTATAATAAAAATGTTTGTGCACAGCCAACCATTGGACTGAGCTGGGGTCCCTGATGGAGGAGTTGGAGAAGGAACTGAAGGAGCTGAGGAGGTTTGCAGCCCCATGGTGGGGAGCAACAGTGTAAACCAGCCAGACCCCTTGGAGCTCCCGGGGACTGGACCACCAACCAAAGAGTACACATGGAGGGACCCATGGCTCCAGCCGCACATGTGGCAGAGGAAGGCCTTGTTGGATATAAGTGGAAGGAGTGGCCCTTGGACCTGAGTGGGTTCGATGCCCCAGTGTACGGGAATACAAGGATGGGAAGGTGGGAGTGGGTGGGTGGGTAGGAGAGTGCCCTTATAGAGGCAGGGAGAGGGGGAATAGGATGGGGGCTCCAGAGGGGGGACCTGGAAAGGGGATAACATTTGAAAGGTAAATAAAGAAAATATCCAGTAAAAATGTCTCTACACACATGTCACTCTTTGAAAGTTCACCTGCATCTACAGGAACTGATGTCTGGGTTTGGGCTAGAGACTTGCTTATTGTATGGAGCAGTAGCTGTACCACAAGAATCTGAACACCTTCTCTCCATTTTCTCTGTCTCCTCTTGGGAAGCATGCACACACTTCTCTGGCCAGGATTCTGAGTAGTTGTTAATTAGCTGGGTTTGGATATTCCCTTGGCCTCTGCCACCTTCTTTAGTTACCAGTGGGTTGGTTCAGAGACCGGGCTTCAACATGTCATTGCATCTTTGCATGTGGACTGTGGTCTTATAGCCCGTCTCTGTCATCAGCAGTAATGTTATCAAAGCTCTGAACTCTTATTATTGGCTTTGGGATCTTTACTATGTCGATTCTAGTACAAACACTGATACACTTTGTTGTTAAGTGTTCTTGAAATTCTTCCATGCTGTGTGAGTTTTTAATCTTCTACACCAGTCTCTGGTCTGCAGGCCAAGCTCCTTGGGAGTTCTCAGAAGGCTTCCCTTTCTCTGACTGGCTTACATCTGAGGCCCTCTCTTACTGTTTCCTTCATATGGCTGACTCTCAGAATGGCTCTCTGGAACATGAGTCAGGGACTTCCCAGGCTTGGACATTGTCCAT
Source organism: Arvicanthis niloticus (assembly GCF_011762505.2). Classification (NCBI taxonomy): domain Eukaryota; kingdom Metazoa; phylum Chordata; class Mammalia; order Rodentia; family Muridae; genus Arvicanthis; species Arvicanthis niloticus. Next base: position 41,969,870 of record NC_047675.1, on the reverse strand, counting down.
CAAATCATATCCTCCTAATCATCCTTCTTGGGTGTGGATGCTCCCAACAGACAGGTGATATAACTGGTTCAAGTATCTCCAAGAGGAAGCAGGATTCTTGACATTGTTCTTGTGTTTGCATTCTCCAGGGACAATCTTGTCACCTTAAATGATCTTCTTCTCTCCAGATCAAGAGCCCTTCAGGCCTAGTCCATGTTTCATGGTCTCAGAGCTATGCTTTTGTCTAAAACTGTCCCATAACCATATTTGTGCTGGGAGAGCCCATATCAGCACCTGTTGTCTGTGTTCTGCAGTGCCATGTACAGAAGATTGCTGAGTCAGCCAGAAGAGAAAATAATAACTTTTTTTTCCCCACAGAGAGATGGAGTAGGAATGGGATGGTGTACTTCCAAACCAGCCACAAATAAAGGGTCTTGCTTATTTACTTTTTAACCTGGCGCAACCTCTTACTTATCGAGACAACAAATTCACTCCGTTCCTATTATTTCCCTCTTGAGGCCGTCTCCCAAGGCAGGGGGAATGAAAGACTGCAGCAGTAAGCCATCGGCAAGCCAGCCTGCTATTCACTATCTTTTCTTATACAACGGTGACTTGTAAACAAATCAATAAACTTTTCTTATTTTGTGCGCTCCTTTAGAAGTCTGAGCAGCTGCCCGCTGAACCACAAAGAAACTTAATATAGCCATGATCTCTATTCTGTGCCGCCGCCTCTTCTCCCCATAGAACCGAGAGCCCATCTGAAGTGTTTAGACCCAGGCCCATGTGAAGCTAATCTCTATGGAAATAAAGGACACAAATATTCAGATTGGGTTTTACTAAGTGAACCTGAGGTTCTTCTGTTTGGCAGAGCAGGCCCGGCAAATGTGTTTCCGATACAGAATAAACCACAGGCTTCACAAATCCCATCTCCCTTTGGCTATTTTGCTTTTACAGGGAGAATTCACAGAACTCTGCCTGTAGACTGACAGGTAAGGGTCCTTCTCTAGGAAATAAGTACTGGAACAGGACTTGTGATCCTATCAGGATCTGAGATTTCTGAGGTCCCAGTCTGGGGTTAGAGGTCTTTGCAGCAGCCAAGGAAGACAGAGGGAAAAAAAAACAGAGATGTGTTGGTGGTTGCCTTCCAAGATGACCCCAAGTACTCCCCAAAGGACAGGGTTTCTGACTTTGGTTAACAGTGGAGTCAGGCAGCATCATATCTGTGAAGACTGAGAGATGTCCATGGTATCTTGGGAGATATCATGTAGTAGTGTAGGAGAGTAGCTTTCCCAGCAGAAAGAGTGTAGGAGAGGCTTTCCCAGCAATGCACTGGTCAGGCCACTCTCCCTGAAGCACTTGTCTCCAAACTAGGTCATTTCATTCATTTAATTGTTGAGTCAACTGGTATCAATTGAATGCAGGTACTGCTTTGGGAGAGCAGCACTGAGCAGACAGACAAGCTCTCTTCTCTCACGAAAGACAGTTTTACTTATCTCAAAGCACAAGCTTGAGGTGTGGGAAAGAGGGATAGGAAGGAGAGGAAATGCTTTGCTAGTACAAAGAATGTCAGGGTGGAGGCAAGAAGTAACCCTATGTTTTCTGCAGACATCTGGAATCCCCTGATACTTCATTGTAACCCCGGGGAGATGCGATGATGGAGAAGTCCTGTCTCTGGTTGAAATGGTGTTCATCTAAGGAATATGCTCCCTTTATAATGTTCCTTTAAAAAAAATAAATGTATTAGTTTTTATTTTCAATTGTGTATATGTGTGTATGCACATAAGTGTAGTGACAGAGAGGTCCAGAAGAGGGCACTGGCGTTCCCCAGAGCTGGAATTGTATGTGCTCATGAGCCTCCCAATGCCAGTGCAGGGATCCAAATTGTCTTTTGGAAAAACAATACACAGCCTCAATGTCTCAGCCATCTCTCCGTGACCTCTTTTCTCTGCATTTCAAGCATAAAAATATTAGTATCTTTAGAGTAAATTCTTCCGACAACTCTCCCTTCTATATGATCTCGAGCTTCAATCCATCTAGCGAGTCATCAGCGCTGTGGGGCAGAGGTGAAGGAAGCGAAGCATAGACTAAGGCCTGCCCAGTTCTTAGCTGGCCTATAGATCTAGAAGCGGAGCTTAGGTATGGAATAACATAGTACATTTAGCATCGTTAGAACATCAGGCCGAAAGCAAAGCATCAGCATGCTGTAAGCTCATGGAAGGACAGATGACAGCTATGAATAGACCTAACAAAGCTGCCTGATGTTGCATGTAGCTTCTGCTACCCCGCCTTAGCTCCAGGAACAGGCCTTGCTACCAGCCCCCACCCAGCTTGCTCCGTCAGTAAAGAAGCCATGGGCCAATTGCTGGGCGGGAGAAATAGGCGGGACTTCCTGGTCCCTGGAGGAAAAGAGACCGATCAAGACCCAACTGGGGAACAGGACAGCGTCAGAACCACCACTAGAGCCTAAAATCCATATAGGAGGGAAAATTATTCCTGTTAGCTGCCACTTACATGCGGGACTAGGCCATATGAAACTGGCCAAATTTAAACATATATCCTCCTTAACAATGCCATTGTCTGATGTATCATGGACACAGCAGGAGCTCTTATACCTATCAGCTCATAGCAACTATATATCTATTTGAGGTATATAGTTGTTAAGTTCCCCCATTCCTTAGTTGAGGAGATCAAGGCTCAGCAAGGTGACGCCAGAAGCTCAAAGCCACAGATCAGAGAAACCAGAGCTGGGACATAAGGGGGAATCCAAGTCTAATCATGAGATTTAGCCTCTATTCTCTCTTAAGAGTAGACCTTGGGGGTCACTGGAAATCTCTAAGCATGTAGCTTGACAATCTCCATGGCGTGAAGCAAAGTTGTACTCTGGTTCTTTAATCTTCCAGGAAAAGGGGAAACATGTCACTCTAGGTCACATGTCATTGACTGAAGTAAATCACAAGGCTACAGTTATTACCAAGGGGGCTGGGAAAAGAGAATCTTACTAAGTATATGGAAGCAGAGCACAGATACTCGAGGGGTGCACCAATGGCTTCCATAACTGATTAGTAGGAAGGATGTGCACTCATCCTTGGTTACTGGGCAACAGCCCTCACCAATGGGGATCAGAGGACTACACAAGACAAACTGAGCATCCTGTAGCAGCTAAAGAGAAGCATTAGACTTACATTTGGAATTGTTCTATGGGTTATACATAGAAATCTTGCTTTGGAAAGTCACAAGTATTGAGTCACGTACTGTAAATTAATGATAAATAAATCTATTTATGACCATTTGTTCTGTTGTGTGCTGGAGGACGTTGTATACAGGCAAAGGGCATGCAGTTTGCTATTTTTTTCTAGGCTGGATGGACAGCTAGCTCTTGGGATCTGTCTGTATCTGCCTTCCAATAGTGAAGTTACAGACGAGTACAGACAAGTCTGCCTTTTTGTGTCCGTGTGGCAGGGATTCAAACTTAGATCCTCATGCTTGCACACGGAGGACTCTTACTCCCTAAGCGGTCTGCTTAGCTGCAGGTTCGAGTGTGTATGCAATAGAAAGCATCAAAGACTTTCCTCCCTAAATTCTGATATGTCCAGTGTAAATGCAGATAGCTTACAGGCAGTGCTGAGAGATGAGAGAAGTAGACTTGGGTATTAACATGTAATGGGATGTTGCATAGCTCTAGCCTTCCATTTATTTATATATTGAAATCTGGGAAAACATAGAAGTAGTGGATAGAAGAGTTAAGTAAAATATCTGTGTCCATAAAACCTTAATCCTACCGTGTTTCTTTTCATATCTAAGTAACACAAGTGTGTCTAAATAGAATGAAAAAAAAATAAACCTAAAAAACAAAACAAAAAAAGGAGTCAATGTGCTGAGAAGATTTTTACTTTGAACAAGTAATATCAATTTTTTTGAACAAGTAATATGAAGTTAGTGTGTATGATGTTTTGGATAATGAATGGTAAAGAGTATAGACAATACAGCCCTTGATTTGATGGGAATGATTTTCTAGTGGGAGTTAGACAGTGAGTGACTAGACAGACTGGGGCTGTCAGGATTTGCTGGAGTGAAAGCCCTTTAAAGAGAAACAAAGCAGGGGAGAGGAGCCATGGGCTGCAGGGAGGACAGCCAGGGATGCCTCTCTGAGGAGGTAATGCTAGGATAAGATGTGGACAAAGCGGGTGAATCACCAGAGAGTTTCAGCAGAGAGTCTCGGGCAGAGAGAGCCATACTTGCAGGGACGGTGATTTCCAAATGAGTGAAGGGCCATGTGAGGAGGTAGACTGAGAGAACAGAGAGGAAGGGACTGACAAGAGACTGCAGGACAGAGCGGGAAGAATCAGGACTCCATCTCACAGGTGACACAAAACTGACAGGAGAATGTAGCAAGGAAAGTGGCGTGATCTAACTGTCTGCATATATGCACAATGCACACACAGATACACCTACATACCACCCACACATACACACATGCACATGCACACATAAACAGACACATACACAGATACATGGACACTACACACACACACACACACACACACAGAAACAGTGTATCTACACTACAGTCATAATGCACTTGTCACACACACACACATACATATCCATGCAGACATATGCATGCACACATGAACATACACTCAGAATCAAATGGACACACTTACATATGGTCACACACACACACACACACATGCATGCAAGGAATACAAGGCTGGAACTGAAGTCTCTGTAGTGGGTGGATCCATGGGCGCACCTAAAGAAGCGATCCGACCCTGTGAGAAAACTGAGGCTTGATATCTAGACTGTTGATAACATTCAGGCCTGGGTTGAGTCTTAGAAGAGGGTAGCTGCTATGGGCTAGGGAAAAATCACTAGAAATTTGTCATTCATGGTAGAACATCTAACAACAGCACAAGTGTCACTCTTTAGATGGTGGCTACTGAAATAAAGCTGAAATTTGGGGATAGTGGGTATGAATTCCTAATTTGAATAACTTGTCACATTGGCGAGCCCCACTGTTGAGCTGCTGGGCTTTTAGACTTCTTTCATGTTTCTCATTACTAACAGCAATGAGCTGACATTTGACTTCATGCCTTTGTTATTATTATTTTTTTTAAAGGAAAACAGACTTGAGGTTGGTCACTGTAATAATCAGTGTCTGGCTCCCATTGGTGTCTCTTCTCTAATGTGGGGGAAGACGGGAATTTAGAAGAGAGTGGGAAATCCAACACACATGCCAGCCTCTCTTGACAACAAAGCCCGATGTTGTGGGTCACCTTGAGCAGAGGTACCATTAATAGCTGTGGTGATTACAAATCTTTGCGGTGCTTTGTGTTCCTCCTACAGTCTGGGGGTGTTCACGAACATCTGGACATCTCTGAGCTTGCCTGCTAGTCATGTGAATGGCAACCAACGTGAATGTTTATGGAAAAATGAGAGGGGAGGGTGTTGTGGTCTATGCCCCAGCAGACAGTGTGGGCATTTGTGGTGGAAGAGGCTCCAGTAATCACACCTCCCTGTGTACAAGCGCCATGGCTACGTGACTTGTATTTGTTTGCTCCATGCGCCGACTCCGGAGTGAACCTTGAGGCTTGCTCTAACCAATACAAAATGGTAGAAGGGGTATGATGTGAAGTCTGAAACTAGGCCTCAAGGTCATGCATGTCCTTGTCTTGAAGATTACTGCTTCTAGGCAGGACCTGGGCTAGTGGAAGATAGTGAGAATTCCTAAGGGAAGCCAGCACAGCATCCAGACACATGAATGAGCAAACTTGGAAGCATCAGCCCTATAGGGTACCATGTGTGACCCCTTGGAAACCAGCAGAAGAAAAATTCCCAGCTGAGCTCATCCCAGACTCCTCTCATGGGAGAGTGAATATATGAGCAGCAGTTGGCTTAAGACACTAAGTTTTGGGGCCATTTGTCACCCAACCATAAATAATGAAAAAAAAAAAAATAGAAGTATTGACAACCGAGAGGGTGAAAAGTAAGGCTTGCTAGGTTGTGGAGGCTCCTCTATTGAGTGACCTGGAGTAGATTCTTTTCATTTTGTTTAGCTGCACCTCTCTGAGGAACTGTCATTTTCTTCACAGTTAGCAAATCTAAGGGCAACAAAGTTCAATTGTCGGTTTAGAGTCATATCCATTGAGTAGTGGAGCTAAGATTAAGACCCAGAATTTGCCTACAAGCCCCAATTCCACTCCTTAAACACACATTTCCAACTTCAACTCTTACAACGCACCCTCTTCTGGTTTGGCAGCACTTTATCATGCCTACACATTTATTTATTTTATAATACATTGTCAAGTTTGGCTCGCTTGACTAAGTCACTTAGCAAATACATCTCAAACGGAAACATCTTGTCACTGGAACTAGTCACCCTGTCTAAATATTTATCAAGTGCCTTCCCTATGGTGAGTTCCTAATTGATTTACGTGAATGAATTGATTTAATCTTTGCAACAACTCTGTAATCTGTGTCGTACCCATTTTGCAAATGGCAAAAGTGAGGGGTGGGGAATTAATAGTTGCTCGATGTTCCCAAAGAAGACCCCTCCTCATTGTTGGCATAATTTTCTCTCAAGCCATGAGATCTTACCATGGGAAAGTTTGCCTGGGGTGTGTTTGGCAATATTTGGTGATGTTTGTGACTTATGTAACCAGGGACATGATACTGGCATATGATCAACAAGGATCAGGAATGTCCCTAAGATTTATAGCATGAACAAGACAGTGCCCTCCACAAAGAGTAACTGTGCTGGTTGGTTTTTGTCAGCTCTATACAAACTCATTAGGGAAGAGGGCACTTGAGTTGAGGAATCCTCTCCCTCAGATTTGCCTGTGGGCACGTCTGCAGAGAATTTCCTTGATTGACAATTGATGCAGGAGAACTCACTATCGGTGGTACCATCCCCGGGTGGTGTTCCTGTGTGGCAAAAACAAGCAAGCTGAGCAGCCATCGACACCATCAACTCACTGTCCTCAAAATTGCTATCATTCCCAACCTGCAGGTAAGAATACTGAGGCCCAAGATTAAGAGGAAATGTTTTTCTTCACATCAAACTCAGAATTTGAACCCATCACCTTCAGACTCGGAATGTGATCCTGTCCGTACTGACAAAATTGTAAACAGAAGATGTAACAAAACAAAGCAAAGACGTGGGCCTCAGACACCCTGAGACTACTTCTCAGTGGACTTCCTTAGAACACCCACCAGGATCTCCCAGAAGGCCCAAGCAGACATCTTCTTGTGGGGCTGGTTCTCTGCTGTGTATAAGTATTTTCTTCAAGCCTTGTATGGCTTTCTAAGTAGATCGGCTGCAGACATGCCAGCTAGCACAGGAGCCTGAAAAGCAACTGGATCCTCAATCCGCAGTCTGTACACTCCCCCTGCAAGGGTTCCATGTCTTACCCCGCCATTTTCCTGGGAGTGCTTCTATTTTCTTATTTATTTATTTGAGCCACTAAATTATCTAATTAGTGACATATATCGTTGACACATGGGCCACTATGAATATTTACTGCTTACTTGTTCATGCATTTATCTAAATAGGTGGCATGCCAGAGCCACGTAATAAGGAATAATGATTCTTTAGAAGAAGAGTTACAGGAAATTATAGAAGAGGGGGGAAAGTTCTGTATCGTGGGCTTCAGCTTCTAACCACATCTATCAATTCTTCCTGAGATAGAACAATTTCATAGTAATGACAAAAAATTTATAGTAATGAATGAATCAATACCCAGCTCTGCTGCCGTTTCAGATGTTACTTTTATGGGCCCTCCCGTGTCTATTATATATCCCTTAGTGCTGAAGTGAGCAAGTGTGGTGAATGCCAACAGCCACAGGGAGGATGCAAGGCCCCGAGCTCCTGAGAAGATACTCATCCATCACCATCCCCTCTCCAGCAGATCCATTTATATCTCCGAGTCCCAAAAAGGAGTGGCTTATGATGATCAACAACCTAGCCTACCAACGCTTATTTTTAAGAATGGAATTTCTACTTCCTGCAGAGCAAAGAGGAACAGTAGAAACAAACCCATTCAACTGAGTAGGCCACCCTGTGGAATCCCTTCACAGGGAGTAGAGTTCTAGTCTAGAGAGGAACTAAATAGACTCACTCTCTCTGTGTATAAATGGTTGTATTAATTATTTTTCAGCACTATTAAGGAATTACTTGGCAGAAGACATAAAGACATAAAAAAGGAGAGATTGACGTGGTTCAGGTTTGGGGAGATGTGGTCCACTGTGATGGTTGGGGGGGACACAGTGGAGGAAACATCTTAGTTCATGGTAGCAGGAGCTGGAAGCAGCTGCTTGTTCACAATTTAGCAGACAAAAATTAGAGAGCTTAAATGGAGCCAGAAGTGATGAGCACGACCTCCCCAGACAGTGCCACCCACAGGTGACACGTGTGGAGATACATGCACCTGTCGGGACTTCTATATTTAAGCCATAGCAATGGTCTCCAGGATTGTGGAGGGGGTATGTGGAACTGCCCTTTAGAGAACCAAACAACTAGGAGAGGAGTTATTTTTATCAGATGTTGCCTCTGTATACCAAACAAACTTCCTTTCATTTATTGGCTAGAATCCAAATGGGAGTAGTGAAGATTTGTGTTTTGTTTGGGTTCTCAGTTGGGGAAACTGAGGATAAGACATTCAGTGTAAGTGGGTCAGGACCACAGATCCAACAAGCCAGGTTCTTGAGTCCCGTGTTCCTCTTTCTATCTCACCCTCTCTGTGTCTTCCATGCTACTAATGACAGAATAGACTATCTTGAGGCTCTCGACCTAGGCTCAGTGGGTAAGAAAACTTCCCAAAGACCTGAGTTGGAAAAGAGCCAGGCATAGCTACACGTGCCTATAACCTTAGCACCCAGGAACAAAGACAAACATATTACTAGAACTTGCTGGCTAGCTCAAAAAGCAAGTTTCCTGTTCAGTGAACTGAATTTCAAGGGAATAAGGCAGAGAACAATAGAGGATGATACCCAATGTCCTTTTCTGGGTCCTGTCTGCATGTGTGCAGGTTCAAACATTACATATTCATAGGATCCGTGGGGTGGGGGGGAAAGTGTATCAAAGTATTTATATTTTTTTAATAAATGAAAATGTTTAAATTTTTAGTTATCCAGATGACTTGACTATATTGACCAAACTCAGAGTAAAGAAACCTCCTGCCTCTATGAACAAATCAGACCTGTTTGTTTACAGAAATGCAGTTATCCCTGGCTTGGTCAGTTCGATTTAGGGTTCTTGTGGTCACCCCATGAAGCTCGAGATGATCAAATGTCCTTGGATCTGCTGCCTTTTTGAGGTTGAGCTGATTAGCCACAAACTGCCAAATTCTGACCATTGTCCTTTCAATATTGTAGAGTGTTAGAATAAGAAAGAGATAAATTCAAACATCAAAGCTGGTGTCTCCCAGACATGCCTGAACTCATCCTGGCCTCATATGTCACATTAACTTGGAGAATCCTAAACACGGCCATGAAGCAATCATATAAAAAAACACGTTCACTCACATCAGC